>NW_024732384.1:10000-42500 GCF_018991925.1 Homarus americanus | reverse complement strand
CAAGTGTCTGACTGCCGTGGGTTTGGTTCCTTCTGGCGCCTACTGTTCAGGTGAGTGTTACGCCGTCACACCTGTACTGTCACCTCCGTAGACAGTACAGGTATACCATGGTAGACAGTACAGGTATACCACAGTAGACAGTACAGGTATACCATGGTAGACAGTACAGGTATACCATGGTAGACAGTACAGGTATACTAAGGATAGTCTAAATCAACCACTGTAAGCGTATTTCCTATGAGAGTAGACTTATGATACACCCTGTAGAGTAAACAAACAGTAGTACCAACCCTCCCACCAGAACACAACCCCCTAACTCACCGTCTTGTGTTCTCTCCGGCAGGTGGAAGGGCAGCATCTATAAGCTAGTGTGGCCAGATACAGTCGTCTACTGCATGTTGTACTTCTTATGTTCGCTGGTGTACAGGTTCGCCCTCAACGAAGATCAGAGGAGGTTGGTATTACTGTGTTGTCAGGTTTGGCAGGGTTGGCAGGCCTGGTAGAAGGATTTGGAGGTTGGTATTACTGTGTTATCAGGTTTGGCAAGGTTGGCAGGCCTGGTAGAAGGATTTGGAGGGGTTGGTATCACTGTGTTACCAGGTTTAGAAGGGTTGGCAGGCCTGGTAGTAGGAATAGGAGGTTGGTATGACTGTGTTGGCAGGTTTGGAAGGGTTGGCAGGCCTGATAGAAGAACTTGGAGGTTGGTATCACTGTGTTATCAGGTTTGGCAAGGTTGGCAGGCCTGGTAGAAGGACTTGGAGGGGTTGGTATCACTGTGGCAGGTGGTGGCAAGGTGTTGGACAGGTTGGAGGTTGGCAGGCCTGGTAGGAGGAGGACTTCAAGGTTGGTATCACTGTGTTGGCAGGTTTGGTAAACTCGTTGGAAGGAATGAAAGGTTGGTATGTTGGCAGCCATGTTGGAACAGTGTGTGTGTGTGTAAATTCTGGTATATAAGCAAAGAATCCCCAATACCTGGTCTCCCCCCTCTCACTCCTTCTCTCTCTCTCTCTTTCTCTCTCTCTTTCTCTTTCCCCAACATAACCTTCTCCACTCTCTCTCTCTCTCTCTCTCTCTCTCTCTCTCTCCTCACTAACTCCCCTCTCCCCTCCACCAAAAGGACCTTCGAGCACCTCTCCCTCTACTGCGACTACTTCAGGAACCTCATCCCCATCTCCTTCGTGCTGGGGTTCTACGTTACAGTGGTGGTACAGCGGTGGTGGGAACAGTATCTCTGTATCCCCTGGCCCGACGATTTTGCCATGGTCTGCGCGTCATACATAAGAGGAAAGGTATTAATAGAGTTTAATCACACTCATGTATTCTGTATTTAACGTCAATACAATCGGTAACTAAACGAGATATGTGTCAAGAAAATAATTATATAGTGGGAGAGAGGAAATGCGTTCGTGTACACTATCCGGATTCTTGTTTTTGTTCTTTTCTTTCCAGCAAGGGACACCACGAGCACTTAGGGCGACTCTCATACGGTATGTGAACCTGGCTAGTCTCCTCACCTTTGCCAAGATCTCCCCAAAGGTGCAAAAGAAGTTCCCAACCTATAAGGAGATTCTAGAAGCTGGTGAGTGAGTGAGTGAGCGAGTGAGTGAGTGAGTGAAGACAGGTATAATAATGGTTACACAATACATGATCATAACAAACCATCCCTCACAAACTCTCGTCCTCTCCCTAAAACAAACAAAGCACATCACAACCAGGTAACATTAACCCACTAAGGTCAGTAGGGGTGAGTCATAACCCACCTGTGTAAAATTATCCCCATTATTGGTGATAATCTTAATGGGTTTCTGCAGGTGGGTGTCAAGGCCTATTTCACACCCATGTTAATTATATATTTTTGGGGGGTGGGGGGTTTTGGGGGTGGGGGTGGGGATGGGTGGGGTTTGGGGGTGGGGTGGGGGTTTGGGGGTGGGGTGGGGGGATGGGTGGGGGGATGAGGGTGGGGGTGTTGGGGACGTAGTGTTGAGTTGCGTAATGTTGATTTATTTATATGGTGTTTGTTTGTTTGTGTGTTTGTTTGTGTGGTTTTTATTATTTTTGTTTTGTTTGTGATGTCTTTGTTTGTCTGTAAGTGTATGTGTGTCTTCCTTCCTATCTTCCTTTCAAATTTCTTCTCTCTCTCTTTCTTTTTCTTCTTTGTTCCTTTTTTTTTGTCTCTTTTCTTTTCTCTTTCATCCTCTCTTTCTACCCATCCATATTAGATGCTTCCTCACCATCACCACTTCCTCCTCCTTCTGCCCCTCCCACAGGATACCTCACAGCCCACGAGATGCGCATCCTAGAGCAGCAGAAGGGGAGGACAAGCGTGCCCCTGGTGCTACTGCCGATAATGTGGTCGTGTAAGATGGTAGAGAGTGCCACGACCTCTGGCTACGTCAGGGACAACTTCGGCTTAAAATTCCTGCTGGAGGAGTTGATTAAGTTGAGAAACATGAACGGGATGTTGCTCAGGTGGAACGACATGAGCATCCCTCTCGTCTACACGCAGGTGAGTGGCGGGAGTGGTGAGTGGGAGGGATGAGAGAATGTGGTGAATCTCCCTCTCTCTTTCCCTCCCACTAACTCTCCTTCTCTCTCCCTCCCGCAGGTGGTGACGATGGCCGTGTACTCCTTCTTCTTCTTCTCAGTGTTGGGGCGACAGTTCCTGGACCCCCAACAGAAGTACACCAACAGGACCATCGACTTCTTCATCCCTATCTTCACCCTGTTGCAGTTCTTCTTCTACATGGGCTGGCTCAAGGTGGCCGAGTCGCTCGTCAATCCCTTCGGTGAGGACGACGATGACTTTGACCTTGACCTAATACTCGAGCGTCACCTCAAGGTAAGGAACACTGTCTCATACTCAACCCCGTACTTGAGAGTCACATCTACGTTCTGTGGTATATTTGAGTCACACTTGAAGGAACTACTTCACACTTGAACGAGGTTTTACTGAAATGTCATGGTAACTTGATGACGAGTCTCTCCCCTTAACAGATGTCTTACCTGATGGGGGACGTGACGCCTAGTGAGGACCCCCTGAGCTTCGATGACAGCAGCTTCGACAAGGCCATCCCTGGACTCGTACCTGGGGCCATGGATGACCTGGGCCGCCTACATGACCTGGGGAGGGATGAACTGAACAGGGCTAATCATCATCGAGGTGACCTGGGGCGTGAGGACCTGAATAAGATGAAAAATAACTGCCGGAGTGACCATGGGAGGGACGAGCATGACCAGCGGAGGGGCATGCACTTCCAGGGTAACTTAGGATGGAGAGACAAAGGGAGGAGTGACCTGAAGCCGAGTAACCTGGGAGGGATGCCAGCCGAGTGCTCCAGGTCGGCTGGGAGTGACCTGGACACAGTCATCATGTCTCCTGATCCACCACAACAAGACAAGTTTAACTTCGTGTGGGAGGAGGTGTGTGTGTGTGTGTGTGTGTGTGTGTGTGTGTGTGTGTGTGTGTGTGTGTAGTTCAGACACGAGCTGTATAGATCTATCCAAAATATTAAATCATGATATTATATAACCCATGAGAGAGAGAGAGAGAGAGAGAGAGAGAGAGAGAGAGAGAGAGAGAGAGAGAGAGAGAGAGAGAGAGAGAGAGAGAGAGACTCCACTCATTCATGGTACACGTCTTCCCCAGATGGACCTCAGTGCTCCACATGACTCCCCGAAGAAAACCAGAGACCTCGCCAACACACTTAATGATCCACACACAGGTACGACCCCCACCCACTAACACCCACGCACAAACCCCCACCCACTCACTCACACCCAAATACGACTACCCACCCTAAACCTCTCTTAATTATCCAAAAAAATTCTTCTTACTTGAAACATAAATAATTAAAAGTAACTTCTGACTTGTGCTATAAATTCATTGATTTTCTTGTTTATTTGAAGACTTAGTCAGATTTCTATAAGAGTTACGGTTCATGTTAACGTTTTCTGTGGTGACAAATGTTTATATTAAGCGATAACTATTGTATTATGGTAATTTACTTACACTTTCTTTCTCAGGGTCAGGTATAAGGGGCGAAGAAGTCGAATTGGGCACTTCATATCAGGTCCACACCAATCAGGGTCGTACCAGTCCATATCTTGCCAATCAGGATCATGGCCACCAGACCCACGGAAATCAGGGTCATGCCAATGCTAATCAGGGTCGTGTCAGTCCCTACCCTATTAATAATCAGGGACTTGGAAATCAGGAACATTCCACTCTACGCTCTGTGAGTCCATATCTTGGCAATCAGGACCATGACAACCAGAGTCATGGAAATCAGATCAGTACCAACCCGGCCATTACAAACGCCAATCATACCGCCCAAAGCTACGGAAATCAGAGTAACGGAAATCAAGTTCAGTCCAACATGGTTATTGCCAATCAGGGGAACGGAAATCAGGTACTGAGTAGCAGACAGCGACAACAAAATACCCGAGAGAGTGAAAGCAACGTAGATGGAATTGAAAACCCAATGTATACGGTAAATAGTCACTAATTTTCTTTATAACCAATTTTACTCAATAAAATTAATGAAAACAATGGATAAATGAATAAATGAATAAGTAAATAACTTAATAAATAGAAGAATTAAACAAGATATCAACTAATTCCCCGTTCAAGTGTAAAATATAGTTATTCAATGTTTAGGTGAGTTATACCCTTAATTGAGTTAGAGAAAATTAAAATCTCTTTATTTATGGTAGACTCAAGTAATCATATATCAGTTGCTAGTTGATAGATAGATTTATTAAAGTTCTTTCTCTCTTACAGGAGTGACGTAAACAGGAACTGGAAGACTGTATAAACAAACTATGGAGCTGCTTAATGACTCACTAGGAGGCTCAAACAACCACCAAGTGCCTATAAGTGCCTCACAGGTGACATACTGACAGTGCCAAGTGCTTATAAGTGCCTCACAGGTGACATACTGACAGTGCCAAGTGCTTATAAGTGCCCCACAGGTGACATACTGACAGTGCCAAGTGCTTATAAGTGCCTCACAGGTGACATATTGACAGTGCCAAATGACACCACACACTTACAAATTACGAATTCAAGTACTACACCTCGTTAAATGATCTTAAGTGGATTATGATGTTATAAGTGCCTTCAATTGCCTGAGTTATTCGATGAAGGGGTTGTAACGGGCTGGACTGATTAGTAGTGCCTGTCAGCCCAGCCGTGAGCTGATTAGGTGACGGGTAAGTGATCCATATGCCCGGTAGAGAAGGTAATATTTTAACTGGAAAATACAGTACTTGGACATATATTTGTGAGGTGCTGCTTGGCCCCACCTTCCTGCTGGTCATCAGTGTACCAGCATTAGTGACCAATGTCAGGCGCAGGTAATTTATCTCTACATTAAGCCACCAACCTCTGCCTCTAGTCAGTCAAGTTGTCCACATGTCAGAGGCGCCACCAAGCTGACAGGCTGTAGACGTGAGGTGACAGCTGTTATGACCTCACATGACCTCACATTGACACCATTAAGTGATGTGTGTGTTGATAATGTTGATACAAACAATAAATATGTTTTGTGATGTTTATATATATTTGTCCAATAACACCCAGGGAGGTACATCTCAAGAGACACTCGCCCGAGGATGTGAGTCTTGTCTCCGGACTGTCTCAAGTACATGACTGTAGTTCTTAGTATTGTCTTTAACCCGGAGTTAACGAAGGGTCATATGCGCTGTATCAGTGTTACATTACCGTCCTACCGTTATAGTTAGGTTAGGTTAGGTTAAGTGTACCGTGAGTTAGTCCCTCTCATGACTGGACACACAAACATTACCTTAATAATAGTACAATTTTTATCACTTATGTTTATGTAAAGTTAACATTGGTGAAAATATTACAAAGAATATTAAAATAATGATAAAATTACTTATATATTATTAAGAATGTTAATATCACCACCAATAATAACATCACTTTAATATTACTGTTAAAATAAGTTGATAATAATTAAGATACATGTTAGCTTAATTTGAAGTTTGTTTAAATACTAAGACTGAGAGAGAGAGAGAGAGAGAGAGAGAGAGAGAGAGAGAGAGAGAGAGAGAGAGAGAGAGTTACAAATGTTGGAGATATTGACGGACCAACACCTGTACAGTCACCCACGAACCTCAAGATTCAAACTCGTGAAATCCGAACCATTTATGGACAGAGTAATGTATCAGTCTACGGCTTCGGGTTCACGGGTCTGAATCTCTCTGGCTTCAGGGGGGGGGGGGGTGATTAATAAGGAACTATTGTGTTTTATCAGTTAGTGAGTGTAACTTGTGTTTACTTTAGTTAATCTGTTATGTAGTTAATTATATTGTTATTATTATTATTATTATTATTATTATTATATAGTGTTATTATATATAAACTTTGATATATAAACTATAAATAAATATAAATAACTAGAAATACAAACGATATACTTATATAAAGCTAATTTTAATATATATATAGATATAATTTTGAGTTAATCTGACTATAATATATTTCAGTATAACTATGTGTCTTATATATCGACTTGACGTATATCTAGTTATATGAAGTGTTGGTATATCCCATATGGTATATTAATTGTATATGTAAGGTATAATACAATATATACCCTCCTTATATCACCTGCCATCCTGAATGTGGAGTGTATGCTATATCTGATAAGCATAAATTCTGATATATACTCACCAAGGTATATATACCCCCCCCTGTTATACTGCATCTTGGTATATCTTTACAGTTTAAGGTATATTTTCGTTATATTAAGTAGATCTCTTATACCCATCAACTAGGTATATACTGACATATAACAGGTGTGACGTATATACCGGGTTTATATACCACAAGGAAGCTATAGTGATATATTTGGTATATATAACGTGTGTTAGTATAAAGAGGTATATATAATGAATATATTATTGGTGTTTATGTATCCTATATCTTATTAGACAGACAGACAGACAGACAGTTATATGTATGTGTGTCAGAGAGAGAGAGAGAGAGAGAGAGAGAGAGAGAGAGAGAGAGAGAGAGAGCGCACCCTCACACCTGAAATATTGTACTGAACACCTGTACACATGTTGACATAATTGCCCAGGTACAGGTGTAGAGAGGGAGGGGAGGAGGGAGAGAAGGGGAGGGAGGGAGGAAGATATTGGAAGGTGGGAGAGGAGAGAGGAGAAGGAGATACTAAGAAGATGGAGGAGGGGAGGGGAGGAAACACTGGGAGGAGAAAGAGAAGGAGGGGAAGGAAGAGAGGGGGAGGAGAGAAGGGGAGGAGAGGAGGGGAATATTATTAATTTTGTATTTAATAAACTCCTAATTCTCTTTGATAATAATTACCTGTACATCTAATTAACTTTATTGTTCTATCTTGTTATTGTTAAATTAAGGATATTTACTCACAAGAGGAAAAATAATAATAATAATAATAATAATAATAATGATAATAATAATAATAATAATAATAATAAAGAAACAAAAGAAGAAGAAGAAGAAGAAGAAAGAAAGAAAGAAAAATGGGATGAAAAAACAAAGAAATTAATACTTATATTTAACCCAAAGCCACATATAAACAATCACTACAACAGCAACAAACACACACACACACACACACACACACACATCCTTGACCACCGAAGGGTCAAGACGTACCTGGCGCTCTCTCGGAGCAGCCAGGTCAACGTTATGTTGGCCCATACCAACCCCTCCCCTGAACCCTCTCCCCACCGGAATATCAACATGTTCTGCCAGAAGTTACTATTTCATTTAGGAAAGGAACGGAACCAGTGTTAAACAGTGAACAGTGGTGAACAGTGCTTAAGTCAGTGAGAACAACTCAACAGTAACAGTGGTACCAAAGTTAACCTTCACACAGTGAGGTCCCAGGTACCCAGTGATAACGGCCCGTGATAACCAGTGATGTGTTAATCCGTCTACGATAGGAAGGCCTGGGCCACCTCACTCATATAACACACCATCTGTGAGGGATTACACACCACGTGAGGCCCTCATAACACCATCTGTGAGGGAATTACTACACCACGTGAGGCCTCATAACACCATATGTGAAGGAGTTACTACACCACGTGGGGCCCTCACTAACACCACCAGAATTACTACACCACGTGAGGCCCTCATAACACCATCTGTGAGGGAATTACTACACCAGTGAGGCCCCTCAACACCATCTGTGAGGGAATTACCACACCGTGAGGCCCCTCATAACACCATCTGTGAGGGAATTACTACACCACGTGGGGCCCTCATAACACCATCTGTGAGGAATTACTACACCGTGACGCCCTCCATAACACCATCTGGAAGGAATTACTACAGCACGTGAGCCCCTCATAACACCATCTGTGGGGAACTACTACACCGTGAGGTCCCTCTACACACCATCTGGGAGTTATTACACTACGTTTTTGCTGTTCCACCTACATTAATCTGTATGTTCACTGTATGTTCCTTCACCTTTCTCTAATGAAGGCTTTGTTAAACCACCAATGTATGTAATAAGTCATTTATGTCAATGTATATTTTTCAGCCTTCGGGCTGCAGAACTTTTCAATAAACCGTTAATTATTATTTATTATTATTATACACATGTAAACAAACCCAAACATGAATGAACAGAAGCACTGAGTCAATAGACAGATAAACACATAAGGTTAAACGCGCCACGGGGTTAGGTCACCGGGTCATGAATGGAACTTGGGAATGAATGAGAGTCAGCTGCGCACCTGTTCTGTATAAGTGTGCACCTGAGGGCATCACTGACCCCGCCCCCCCCTCTTTGGGGTATCTGGTGGTGGTTCCAGGACGACAATTATCTCATTACTCCCGGCAGCAATTTACGCGCGCAGGGGACGGGGCTGCCAGACGAAGGATCAAACTAAATGATCCGGCAACTAACTGCTCTGATCACTTGAGTTGCCGCTAAGGATAGAGAGGCCCCTCACGCCTGGCTGACCCTGACCAACCAGTGTACAGAAAGTCCTGAATTCTGAATAAACCGAATGATAAAATCCTCCCCCCTCCTCTTCCTCCTCCCCCTCCTCTTCCTCCCTCCTCCTCCTCTTCCTCCCTCCCCTCCTCTTCCCCCTCCCCCTCCTCTTCCTCCCTCTCCTCCTCCTCTTCCTCCCCCTTACTCTTCCTCACCTCCTCTCCGTTAGGTGGTTTTGCCATTAAGTCTCGTGGCCATGCGTATGTATGTATGTATGTATGTATGTATGTATGTATGTATGTATGTATGTATAATTCGTCTTGCGTCAACAGTGACTTATTATCAGAAGCGTTTTTAAGTCAGGTGGTGAATGCTTTGGGAGGGGGTGTTAGGGGTGTTGAGGGGGAGAGTGTTAGAGAGGGAGGAGAATGTTGAGAGGGGGAGGGAGAAGATGTTAGGGAGAGGGGAGAAGTGTAATGGTGAAGGGTGAGAGGATGGGGGACAGAAATAGAGGTGGTGGGGGGGAGGATGTGGGGGAGGAAAGGGAGGAGGATGTGTTGTGGGGAGGAGGGGGAGGATATGTCCAGCTATACTAGGCGGTGATTGGTCGTGTTCAGAGCAGGAATGTGGGTTCCCTACTGCAATGTTTATCCCTTTCTCTCTCTCTCTCTCTTCTTGATTCACTAGGAAAGGAAAGAAGGAAGGAAAAAGAGAGATAAATGGGAGGGGAAGGGAGAGGGAAGGGGGAAGCAATAAGGGGTAGAAGATAATGATAATTTAGCATCAATTACCGTCATCATCACACAGGAGGGAGGAAGGGAGGAGAGAAGGGGAAAGTAAAGGGAAGGAGAAGGGAGGAAGGAGGGAGTGAGGGGGAGATCATTTAGGCACAGTTACCATCATTATCGCACAGGAGGAAGGAGGAGGAGGAGGGAGGTAATAATCTGTGGTACTTACCGTCACCACACACACACACACACACACACACACACACACACACACACACACACACACACACACACACACACACACACAGGGGTCAGGTAATTGGCAAGATGGGAAGCAAACAGGTGAGAGAGAGAAGTCAATTTTCAAGTCTGTGCCAAGAGATTCCTTCCACCTCCTCCTTTCTTCCTTCCTCTCTCCCTCCTCTTCCTCTCTCCCTCCTCTTCCTCTCCCCTTTCCCTTCTCCTCCCTCCTCCCACCTCCCCCCTAGATCATTAAGGCAAGGTTACAAGACAATAGAAATCAGTTTAATGACCGGAAGCTTTGGTATAAAAAAATGGTAGCAACAGGTAGTACTGACCAGACCTGCTGTTTTCTGCCCCGCACCTGACCTGCCATACTTGCAGGGGCCTGGACAGGACTACTCCTCTACTGAGTCCTTAAGCTGCCTGCCCCCACGTACTCAGCGAGACCAAGCTGATAGAGTACATTCTATAACCCACGACTTGTTCAGCATATACCCAGAAAAATCACCATGTTGTTCTAAGCACCCCGAACACACACACACACACACACACATACCACACACGCCACACACACACACACACACACACACACACACCACACACCACACCACACACACACACACACACACACACACACCACACACACACACACACACACCACACACACCACACACACACACACACACACACACCACACACACACACACAACACACACACACCACACACACCTACCACACACACCACACACACACCACACACACACCACACACACACACACACACACACACACACACACACACACACACACACACACACACACACACACCACACACACACACACACACACACACACACACACACACCACACACCACACACACACACACACACACACACACACACACACACACACACACACACACACACACACACACAGCAGTAGCGTGTTACAGCAGGAGGAGGAGGGCAGCGTGTGTCAGAGATCATGGCGTGGCTTGGAGCTGCAGGAAGGTCAGGGGTCAAGGTCACCCGCGGCTGCCTGTCTTGCGTCTGTCCGCCGCATAACAACGCCTGCGGCCCCACGCCATCAGCAACACTCTGATCCGCGCCACAAGACCAGAATTGTGGCGCCCTGGAAATGGCCCGCCGTCGTCCAGAGGTGAGTGCCGTCATCAACAACACTCAGTAGTGGTGACCAGTGTGTCTACTGTGGAGTGAGCATGTTACTTTACAACAACAACAACAACAACAACAACAACAACAACAACAGCAGCTATAACAGCAACAACAACAACAACAACAACAACAACATTACTACTACTACTACTATGTAAAGACTCCAGTATAACAACGCCATTACGAGCCATAACTAACGCCGTCACGAGCGATCACCAACGCCACCACAAGCGATCACCAGCGCCAGGCATTCCCCTTCTCGTCTCCTCAACCCTCAGGACCAAAACGTATTGGTCTCTACGCCAGGCGATGACCTCTCGCCCGCCTTCTGCCTGCAGTGGCGTTGAGCCTAAAAACGATGCTGTACCTCCTCCGCTTCCACCTTGCTCCTCTTCTTCCCTCCTCCTTCCTCTTCCTCCTCCTCTCTTCCACCACCACCTCCTCCTCCTCACCCCCCTCCTCTTCCCTCCTCCTCCTCCTCCACCCTCCTCCTCTCCTCTTCCACCACCACCTCCTCCTCCCTCCACCACCACCACCTCCTCCCTCCTCTTCCACCTCCTCCTCCTCCTCCACCACCACCACCTCCCTCTTCCTCCTCCTCCTCCCTCCCTCCTCCTCTTCCTCCACCTCTCCTCCTCGTCTTCCACCACCTCCTCCTCCTCCTCTTCCCACCCCCACCACCTCCTCCTCCTCCCTCTTCCACCACCTCCTCCTCCCCTCCTCCTCCTCCTCTTCCCACCACCTCCTCCTCCTCCTCTTCCACCACCTCCTCCTCCACCTCCTCCTCCTCCTCTTCCACCACCACCTCCTCCCTCCTCCTCCACCACCTCCTCCTCCTCCTCTTCCACCTCCTCCTCCTCCTCCACCACCCCCCCTCCTCTTCCTCCTCCTCCTCCTCTCCCTCCTCTTCCTCCCACCACCTCCTCCTCCTCGTCTTCCACCACCTCCTCCTCCTCCTCTACACCCCCACCACCTCCTCCTCCTCATCCTCTTCCCACCACCTCCTCCCTCCTCCTCCGGAAGTGGCATGACCCAACATCACCCTCACCCCACTCCTCCTCCTTCCCCTCCCTCAGGCCCTTCCTCTCCCCCCATCCCTCCCAGGTCTTCCTCCCCACCTCCTCCTTTACCTTCTCCAGACCCAGGAGACACGGAAGCCCCAGGATCCAGGTCTCCGTGTGTCTCCTGGCGGTAACAAAAAGTCACTGTTTACTCTCCTGCGTCGAGGTAAATAATTGTCTGTCTGTCTGTATATATAAACGGAGCAGGTATATGCTACCTGAACACGCACACACACACACACACACACACGTCCCATCGAGAGAGTCCTACAGGTGTTGTCTCGTACAGGTAGTTGGCGGGCAAATACCTGTTCTCATTCAGGTATTCGCTTTAGCAGAGTTCCGTTTTAAGGGGATGGTTTAAGGAGTCCGGTTTAGAGGTCGGTTTAAAGTCCGGTTTAGGGTCGATTTAAGGGTCGGTTTAAGGGGTGGTTTTAGGGGGTCTGTTTAAGGGGTCGGTTTAAGGATCGGTTTAAGGGGTTGGTTTAGGGGTCGGTTTAAGGGGGTCGGTTTTAAGGGGGTTGGTTTAAGGGGTCGGTTTAAGGAGTCTCCACCCCCCACACACCTCTCCCTCCTCACCCTCCACCTCACCCTTCTTCTACCCCTCCTTCTCTCGCCCTCCCTCCCCTCTCCTGCTCTCACCCCTCCTCTCGCCCTTCACCTCCTCCTCGCCCTCCCACCCTCCTCCCTCGCCTCCACCCCTCCTCCTCGCCCTCCACCCCTCCTCCGCCCACCCACCCCTCCTCGCCCTCGCCCCTCACCTCCTCGCCTCCACCCCTTCCTCCTCGCTCTCCACCCCTCCTCCTCGCCCTCCACCCCTCCTCCTCGCCCTCCACCTTCCTCCTCGCTCTCCACCCCTCCTCCTCGCCCTCCACCCCTCCTCCTCGCTCTCCACCCCTCCTCCTCGCCCTCCACCCCTTCCTCCTGCGCCCTCCACCCCTTCCTCCTCGCCCTCCACCCCCTCCTCCTCGCCAACAGCGTCACCTGAGGGAGCCACGCGCATAGAAAACGTCACCTGTAATTATCGCAAGATGTTGCAGTCATCCTGTCAGGTCCCTCAGTGCTGTCGGGTCCTCCTTCACTACTTTGGTGTTGTGGGTCCTTCCTCGCTGTCGGGTCTTCCTCGGCTGTCGGGTCTTCCCTCCTTCATCTGTCGGAAGAGAGTTTAAGACTGGACAATTCCCCATGTTAGGCTAGGTTGGGTTAGGCTAGGCTAGGTTAGGTTAGGTTAGGCTAGGTTGGGTTGGGATTAGGTTAGGTTAGGTTAGGTTAGGTTAGGTTAGGTTAGGGTAGGGTTTTCAATCATCAGGTTAACTAAGCAGAGGTTCGTAATCTTCCTTAGGTCGACAATTTCTCGTAACTGTTGGATAAAACACATAAATAACATTAACCTCACCTTAACACACTACCTTAACTAGATACAATAACTTAAACCTAATATTTGCGATTTAAGGTACATAATGTTTTAGTAACCTAATCTAACTTAATCCACCAGGTATCTTCAGGTGTGTTTAATCATTAAACAGTGGACTAAGGTGTGGGCTGATCTTCAGGTGTACGACCGTCACTACTTTTTCCCCCGTAAGTTTCAAGCCCCCCAATCAGCCAATCCCCTGCCAGCCATGCGTCCTCTTTAAGCCAGTCATAATCGAGACTCGTGACCACCAGCGCCAATCACAGGTGAGCACAGATCTACACGTGGCCAATGAGAGCACGCGTGCGGAGTCCTTGTTGATAACTTATGGAAGGAGATGGTGGAGTTTGTTTTCGACTCGTGTGTATCTGTTGGTCATAATTGAATAAGATGATAATTTTTATGTTTTTTGGGGGGGAGATCATATGATGTTTTGGTGATAATTAGCAGATAAGTGGGTAGTTATTATTGCTTGAAATCGTTAGAAATAGAGGATTTGGAGTCATCTGGTGAGCGAAACATTGTGGAAAAGACGCCGCCGTGTGTCGCAGCTGAGTCGTGTGTCGGGAGGGGGTAGGTTGGCAGAAGCGTGACACAGCCAGACCGCCACGAGACATAGTGGGGAGTAGACGTGTTATTTTGTGTCCTCCTCGTCACCACCCACGCCCATACAACAGTCAGGATGGGCGTACAACAACAACCACCGCTCGTCAGCAAGACCAGGGCGCCTAAACCTGTCAGCGAGGCACGACGGGTGAGTGTGTATTGAGTGCTATAGGTCCGGGACGTGGTTGTTGTGCATCCACCTGTTGTTACACACCTGTCACTGTAACACAACACCCGTCATAAGGTAACACAACACCTGACATAATGTAACACCACCTGTCATACGGTAACACCACCTGTCATAAGGTAATACAACACCTGTCATAAGGTAACATAACACCTGTCATACGGTAACACGCCACCTGTCATAAGGTAACACCTCCTGTCATAAGGTAACACCTGTCATAAGGTAACAACACCTGTCATAAGGTAACACCACCTGTCACTGTAACACAACACCTGTCATAAGGTAACACAACACCTGTCATAAGGTAACACAACACCTGTCATAAGGTAACACCACCTGTCACTGTAACACAACACCTGTCATAGGTAACACCACCTGTCATAAGGTAACACGCCTGTCATAATGTAACACCTCCTGTCATAAGGTAACACCTCCTGTCATAAGGTAACACCACCTGTCATAATGTAACACCTCCTGTCATAATGTAACACCTCCTGTCATAAGGTAACACCTCCTGTCATAAGGTAACACCTCCTGTCATAGGTAACACAACACCTGTCATAAGGTAACACAACACCTGTCATAAGGTAACACAACACCTGTCATATGGTAACACCTCTGTCATAACACCTCCTGTCATAGGTAACACCACCTGTCATAAGGTAACACCTCCTGTCATAAGGTAACACCACCTGTCATAAGTACACACCTGTCATAATGTAACACCTCCTGTCATAAGGTAACACCTCCTGTCATAAGGTAACACCTCCTGTCATAAGGTAACACCTCCTGTCATAAGGTAACACCTGTCATAAGGTAACACCACCTGTCATAATGTAACACCTCCTGTCATAAGGTAACACCTCCTGTCATAGGTAACACCTCCTGTCATAAGGTAACACCTCCTGTCATAAGGTAACACCTGTCATAAGGTAACACCTGTCATAAGGTAACACAACACCTGTCATAAGGTAACACAACACTTGTCATAATTTAATACAACACCTGTCTTAAGGTAACACCACCTGTCATAAGGTAACACCACCTGTCATAGGTAGCACCTCCTGTCATGAGTAACACCTCCTGTCATAAGGTAACACATTGTTGTGGTCCACAGATCAGGAAGCCGTTGATGGAGAGGAAGAGACGGGAGAGAATCAACACGAGCCTCAACGACCTGGCCAGACTGCTGACGGAGGCCCACCTGGTGAACGCGGAGGCCCCTGGTAAACAGACCAAGCTGGAGAAGGCCGACATCCTCGAGCTCACCGTCAAGCACCTGAAGGACCTCAAGACCCAGCAGGTCCCTGACGGCGGCGACGATAAACAACCTGAGGAGACGGCGAAGGGCCCGCCAGCAGCTACAAGGAGGGCTTCACCAGGTGTATGGGCGTGGTGGAGCAGACTCTCAGTAAGGCGGGGAAAGAGGCGTTGAGGGAGCGCCTCCTGACGCACCTCAAATCCTGCCTGAAGACGCTACAGCCGCCCACACCACGCCCAGACGCCGCCCGCCAGCCGAGCGAGCAAATGGCAGCAAGGCTCTCAGGGGGCTCGGGGGCTCCTGTCACCTCCACCATCAAGTGTGAGGCGAGCGTCGGCATCAAGCAGGAGAGTGCCAAGGGTAGGGGTGCCAGTACCGCCTGACGCTGGTGCCAACGGCTACCTACCGGGGGTCGCGCCTTCCTCGTCCAGGGAATAGACCCAGTCTTCTCCTGCCCAGGAGGGTAAGACGGTAGAGGTCAGCACCTCCCCAGTGCCGCCACAGTGCCCCGACACCCCGTCAACACCTACCAGTGACCAGTGCCCCAGTGCCTCCCCAGTGCCTCCACCCCCGTGTCCGCCCACATCCCCGCCTCACCCCCCCACTGTCCGCCTACCTCCGTTCCTGTGTCCACCCCGTGTCCGCCACATCGCCCCCTCACCCACCCACTGTCCGCCTACCTCCGTTCCTGTGTCCACCCCGTGTCCGCCCACATCGCCACCTCACCCACCCACTGTCCGCCTACCTCCGTTCTGTGTCCACCCGTGTCACTGTCCCACATCTCACCCACTGTCCGCCTACCTCCGTTCCTGTGTCCACCCCGTGTCCGCCCCACCTCTATGTCTGTTTCCACCCAGTGTCCCCACCACCACCACCCACACCCACCACGGTGACACCCTGTCTACCCGCCTCTACCACACCCACACACAACAACTACCCGCCCTCAACGTCCATATCCACCCAGTGTCCATCTATATCCACGCCCATTCCACACCTCCCGCCCACATCCACCCAGTGCTCACCCATCCTACCACCTCCCACACACAACAACTTCCATGATGATGTACTACACGCCCGCCCACCCACCCGCCCACACACCGCCCACACCGCCACCCAGCGTGTCTCCACAAACCTTCCATCCTCCACCATACCCCGGGCAGGAGGACATGGAGATGGAGGAGGACAAGGATGACTACGAGGAGGACATAGACATCGAGGAGGAGGACGAACCTTATGACTTGAGCATGAGAGGAATGTGGCGCCCCTGGTGAGCTCAGTGATCACAATGAGCTGAGTGAGATTAGTCGTCTATAAAACACCATCACAAACCAATTGATCAGAAAATCCCATCTCAACCTGTGTGGGGAACTAGAGTGAGTCATCTCGTCTGATCGGAGTGTGTGAGATCTTGGAGTGAGTTTAGTGTGATCTTGGGAGTGACGTAGCTTCATACTTAAATACTATAACAAAAATACAAGTGTGACTATGAATGAACGCCCATCTGATCATAGTATAAGCCCTTGTTTACAAATAGAGAGAGACAAACTGAGAGAGAGAGAGAGAGTTACGAGGTAAACAAATGAATATAACTTGACTACATCTCTCTAATAATTGGTAAAAAAAATTAAATGTTTGTATTTTTATTTAATTGTAAAAATATAATCGACTGTGATAATGTGTTGGGTTATGTTAATTATGACAATCAGGTGTTTGTAGGAAATTGTACAATAGTAAGTATAAATTAATTAACATTTTAACATGGTCTTCTTGTTTACTTATGTATTGAAATTATTGTATTAAAATTTATTCTAATATTCCTGAGGATTTTTTCGTAAGATTTATTCAATTTTGTGATTTTTTTCTTCTTTCCTGTGATTACTGTTATAGTTTATCATTATTAAGAAAAAACTATAATTCTTTCATTTCTTTCAATACCAAGAAAATAAATCACTACTTTTTATAATATAACAAGAAAAATAAATCTGTAGGAACTAAAGAAAATATAGAAATAAACCAATGTAGTATTAAGGTATATGATCTGTGATAATATGTAATAAAATATTCTAAAAACACCTATTTAATCCATTTATTCCACCTGTAGAACCAGAAATTATCGCTCAGAACCAGAAATTATCGCCCAGAATCAGAAATTATCTCCCAGAATCAGAAATTATCGCCCAGAACCACAAATTATCGCCCAGAACCACAAATTATCGCCCAGAATCAGAAATTATCGCCCAGACAGAAATTATCGCTCGTACGTCACAAACAACGGGGATAAAGGTGTCAGTATTTAGAGGAATATTACAGATTATTTCACGTCTGGGTGTAGTGGTGATTAATACCAAGTGAACGATAGTTAAGGATAATGATCGTTAATGAAGGTAAGGCAAGATAGACAGACAGACAGACAACTAAATCTGCCTAGGAAACACCCCCTCTCCTCACAACCGTCATAACAACCCTACCAGTTATAGAGACTATCTCGAGGTAGTTATAGGCCTATTTGGTGATTTAGAGGACTGTCTGCCTGATAATTCGTCTCAATTATAGGCCTGTGTGTGTCTGTTTCTTCTCAACTGTCTTTCTCTAACCTTTTCTCTATCTTTCTATCTCTCATTTTCGCCTCTTTTCTCTCTCTCTCTCTCTCTCTCTCTCTACACCTGTAATTACTACTACCACAACTACCACCCCCCCCCCCTCACCTGCCTCCATTCACTCCCTATTAATGAATGAATCAGCCAAGACTTGTTGATATAACCTCGTCCCGATCCCTGCCCCTGACTTAAACCCCATATAAATATAATTAATTAACTAATATCTCCCACAGAACAAATAATTCTATCTAATACTAATAATAATTAATGATCTTTAGCTATTAATTGATTTTTTTAAAGGTAATAATTAATTGGGTTTTATTTAAATTATATTGTGTTTTATTGTGTTGTGTTTCGGAGAGGTTATCCAAGGCGGTGTCCGAAGCTGGAGAGGGTGTGGCTAAACCCGAGGGAGTCTGATGGTTGTAGGTAAGGTGTTTCGTACACGTCTGCCACTTCCTGCGTATGTGGTCAGTATCTTGATATTGCCACTACACCTGATACACTAATTAGCTCTCTACAGTACACCTGACACACTAATTAGCTCTCTACAGTACACCTGACACACTAATTAGCTCTCTACAGTACACCTGACACACTAATAGCTCTGTTTTCACACCCTGACACCCTAATGGCTCTCTACACTACACCTGGCACACTAATTATTCTCTACACTACACCTGGCACACTAATTATTCTCTACAGTACACCTGACACCTAATTAGCTCTCTAGAGTACACCTGACACCCTAATTAGCTCTCTACAGTACACCTGGCACACTAATTAGCTCTCTACACTACACCTGGCACACTAATTAGTTCTCTCAATTAGAGAAATACAAACATATTTTTCTTAATTATTAACTCTATTATCTCTCTCTCTCTCCTTCATTTTTCTCTCATTTGTCTCTCTCTCTCTCTCTCTATTCTCTCTCTCTCTCTCTCTCTCTCTCTCTCTCCTTATCTCTTTCTCTCTCTATCTCTATCTATCTCTTTTTGTTTTATCTCTGTACAAAGTTTTCAGAAAGGGTAAAAATTTCACACCTAAAATCTCAAAAAGTTCAAGTACACCTTCACCGCCTCCTACAGGTACGTAATTAACACCTGCTTTATAAGACCTAACCCTTACTAATGTCTTTATCTTCAGGGTATGTCTTCCTACGTCACCGCCTTCTGCTGAGAGAGAGAGAGAGAGAGAGAAACCAGGGCTTAGCCTCCGGGTGGTACAGGTACATGGCCCTGGAGGAAGAGGAAGAGGAGGAGGAGGAAGAAGAAAGAGGAGAGTAGGAAGGGGGAAAAGGAGAGGGAGGAGGAGGAGGAGTTAGTGTGGGGAAGATGGAGGAAGAGGAGGAGGAAGGAGTAGGAGGAAGAGGAGGAGGTGGGTGACGTTGAGAGAGATGGAAAGAGAAGAGGTGAAGGTGATGGGGCGTAGCAGTGGGAGGTGAAGGAGGAGGAAGCGTGTGTGTGTGTGTCTGCCGTCACTGATTACGCGCGTGCTGCTGCTTGGCCAAGGGGGGGAGAAGGGAGGAGGGGGTGGTGGGGGAAGAGGGAGGGTGGGGGAAGAGGATGGAGGAGGGAAGGGGAGGTGAAACGGATGTAAATGGTACTTAGGGAAGGGGAGGTGGGAGGAGGGAGGGAGGAGGGAGGAGAGAAGGAGAGGAGGGAGGGAGAAGAGAAGGAAGGGGAGGAAGGGGGGCGGATGTGTGACTCGTGTGTGCGTGGAGGAAGATGGACTGGAACAGGTGTATATTTTCAACACGAGACAAGGTGTGTGTGGCTGTGGTGTGGTGTGGCTGTGGTGTGGTGTGGTGTGGTGTGGCTGTTAATGTGGTGTGGTGTGGTGTGGCTTGTGTGTGGTAAACAATGGTGTGGTTATGGTGTGATTATACTGTACTATGGTATGGTGTGGTAGTAGTGTGGTGTGGTATGGTGCAGTTATGGTGTGGTTACAATCACCATATGGAAGGCTGTTGTATAGTGGTGGTGGTTGTGGTGTTATTCCTCTCTCTCTCTTCTCTCTCTCTTCTCTCTCTCTCTCAAGTTTGTCTTGGCTTTATTCTTCAGTAAAACAGAGAGAGAGAAGAGAGAAGAGAGAAGAAGAGAGAAGAGAGAGAGATTGTACTCATGCTTGAGGCCAGGAGATGGAGGATGACCGCTGGATGATGACCGCTGGAGGATGGAGGATGACCGCTGGATGATGGAGGATGACCGCTGGATGATGGAGGATGACTGTTGGAGGATGACCGTTGGAGGATGGAGGATGACCGCTGGATGATGGAGGATGCCCGCTGGATGATGGAGGATGACCGCTGGATGATGGAGGATGCTGGGGGAGTTATCAAGGTAGGATGAGTGTGCAGGTAAGAGGTAATTAGCCTGGCCGCTTCAGGTAAACTAATACAGGAAGCTGCCTTAAGGTACCCTCATCCATCCTCTCATCCACCTCTCATCCAGCCTTTTACCCGTTCTCATCAGCCTGTCATCGATCCTAAACCACCGTCATCCATCCTTATCCATTTTTATCATCCTCATCCGTCTTCATCCATCCATCCTTTTAGTATCGTCATCCGTCTTCATCCATCTACCCTCAGGCATCCACCGTCAACCCTCCAGCGCCACACCACTCTATCAGACATCCTCATCCAACGTCATCCACCATTATTCATCCTGTGTGTGTGTGTGTGTGTGAGGGAGGAGGAGGGTGATGGAGGGGAGGGGTGATGGAGGAGGGTGATGGAGGAGGGGTGATGGAGGAGGGTGATGGAGGAGGGGGTGATGGAGGAGGGGTGATGGAGGAGGGGTGATGGAGAGGGGTGATGGAGGAGGGGTGATGGAGGAGGGGTTGTGGAGAGGGTGATGGAGGGTGATGGAGGAGGGGTGATGGAGGAGGGTGAGGAGGACTGCGTTCACTCTTTAGTCGATACCCCTCCACACCACCTACCACCACAAACGCTCAAACACGCCCACAAACTCCCAAACACGCCCACAATCCCAAACACGCCACAAACCACCCAAACACGCCCACAATCCCCAAACACGCCCACAAACCCCAAACACGCCCACAATCCCCAAACACGCCCACAATCCCCCAAACACGCCCACAAACTCCCAAACACGCCCACAAACTCCCAAAACACGCCCACAAACCCCACTGTAGGCAACGTATCCTCTTATATCTTATCAACACCCAATCATCCAATCATCCAATCATCCAATCGCACCGTGGATGATTAGGACCCAAACGACATCCGAGGACTCTATTTTTCCTGATTGGACGTGGATGATTGGATGAATACTTTGATTAGCTACTCTGTATTGGTGATGGTGGAGATTGTAGGAGATTGGAGATGATTAGGGGATGATTGAAGATTGTTGGAGATGACGAAGGATGATTAGGGATTAGGGATTAGGTCAAATTATTAAAAAAACAAAAGACAATCGAATCCATTCCTGAAAAAGAGGAGGAAAGCGAGTAACTCTCTTAAACTCAATAACTAACTACAAATAAACAAAACAAAAATCTAACTAAACAATAACAAAAGAGGGAAATATTTAGCTAAAACTCCTCTTTCAAAAACATTCCACAAACAAAAGCATAAGTGAAATAAAAGACGATCAAAACACCATTCCTAAAAACAGACTGGGACGTGTGGGAGGTTGGGTTGAGAGTGTCATCTGACCGACTAAGGCTCATTAGCTAGCCAAAAGTACACACGCAAACGAGTCTACCCACCACTTGCAGATTTCATTAGCTGTATTGATCTGTGGGCGGTAATGGCCGGCCTTTTACACGTTATTTGCCGTCTAAAACCACATCACTTGGCTCTACCATTGTGTTCTCGTCTAACCCGGGAGATGAGGTGAGTTGGCAAATACCTAGAGGCCAGTGGAGCGTGTCTGTTGTGTGTGTGTGTGTGTGTGTGGGTGTGTGTGTGTGTGCAAGGGACAGGTGTACATGAAAGGGTTTTCAGCACGTGTCATAATAATTCAACAGGTGTTTTTCTCGTCAGAGTCTGATGGTGATAGTGGTGGTGATGGTGGTAATACTCAAGATGGCGGTGCTACTTGACCCTTCAATATACTCCACCTTGTCCTCTGAAAACTGAGAGAGAGAGAGACTCCAAATTAAAAAAAATCCCATGCCCCTGCCTCCCCTCCCACTCACCCTCCCTCCCCTCTTCCCCTCCCCACCCTCCCCCTCCTGATACCCAGGTGAAGGTGGCACTCCAACAAGGGGAGGTGGTGGGAAGGGAAGTGGTGGAGGGAAGGTAAGGGAGGAGGGAGGTAGGAAGGGAGAAGTTGGGGAGGTGGGGGAGGGAGGGTTGGGGAGGTGGATTATCAAGGTGTTTCCGGGTCACATGGAGGTCAATTAGCCCCAGGTATGTAGGGGTCACAGCCTCGCAAGAAGGGCAGGGTCTGGATGCCCTGGGGGTCCTCCACTAAGGGCATCAGGGTGGGGGTATGAGGCATTGTTTGGGGGTGTGTCTTTGTATGGGGTGCATATTTTAGTGTGTGTGTGTGTGTGTGTGTGTGTGTGTGTGTGTAAACTTGTGTAGAAGATCGCGTATGTGTGTTTGTATTAGGTTAGGTCAGGTCAGGTTAGGTTAGGTTAGGTTAGGTTAGGTTAGTCGGGTTAGGTTAGGTAAGGTAAGGTAAGGTTTAGATTAGGTTAGGTTAGGTTAGATCTCCTGACCACCCACCTCCTAGGCTCCCCTGCGGCTAGGTGCGTGCCGCAGGTAAGTATTCAAGAGTGACTGTAACCGCACATTCCGTTGGCTGCGGTCTGGTGAACTGTCTTCTGGGCCGTGCGGGAGTCATGATGTGGCCCACAGGCAGGAAATAGAGAGAGAGAGAGAGGCTGTGTGCATTCGGTCGTGTGCGTGTAAGTTTGGCGTGCGGCATGTGGGCGTGAGTGTGGCGTGTAGTGATGCGCGTGGGGACGTGCGGCGTGCGGTTACAAGTACTGTATATACTCTCTTGAATACTTCAGCCTTTAGTGAGTGAGTAGGACGTGTGGGCGTGGGGATGTAGGGCGTGTGTGCTGGACGTGTGGGCGTGGGGACGTGAGGGCGTGTTTGCAGGACGTGTGGGCGTGTGTGCAGGACGTGTGGGCGTGTGCAGGACGTGTGGGCGTGGGGACGTGGGGCGTGTGTGGCAGGACGTATGGGCGTGGGGACGTGAGGGCGTGTGTGCTGGACGTGTGGGCGTGGGGACGTGTGGGCTTGTGTGTGCAGGACGTGTGGGCGTGGGGACGTGAGGGCGTGTGTGCAGGACGTGTGGGCGTGTGTGCAGGACGTGTGGGCGTGTGTGCAGGACGTGTGGGCGTGGGGACGTGAGGCGTGTGTGGGGACGTATGGGCGTGGGGACGTGAGGCGTGTGTGCTGGACGTGTGGGCGTGGGGACGTGTGGGCTTGTGTGTAGGACGTGTGGGCGTGGGGACGTGGGGCGTGTGTGCAGGACGTGTGGGCGTGGGGACGTGAGGGCGTGTGTTCAGGACGTGTGGGCGTATGTGCAGGACGTGTGGGCGTGTGTGCAGGACGTGTGGGCGTGGGGACGTGAGGGCGTGTGTGCAGGACGTGTGGACGTGTGTGCAGGACGTGTGGGCGTGGGAGGTGCCCGGAGTGTGGACGTGTGTGGGCGGTCGTGCATAACAAAGGAAAAAAATAAAATACAGGAATAATAAAGTATATAAGAAGAACCGAGCCCGGGCCACCGTCAGCACCCGGGCCACCGTCAGGACGGCCACCGTCAGGACCCGGGCCACCGTCAGGACCCGGGCCACCGTCAGGACCCGGGCCTGGGACCCGGCCACCGTCAGCACCCGGGCCACCGTCAGGACCCGGGCCACCGTCAGGACCCGGCCACCGTCAGGACCCGGGCCACCGTCAGGACCCGGGCCACCGTCAGCACGGGCCACCGTCAGGACCCGGGCCACCGTCAGGACCCGGGCCACCGTGCACCGGGCCACCGTCAGGACCCGGGCCACCGTCAGGACCCGGGCCACCGTCAGGACCCGCCACCGTCAGCACCCGGGCCACCGTCAGGACCCGGGCCACCGTCAGGACCGGGCACCGTCAGGACCCGGCCACCGTCAGGACCCGGCCACCGTCAGCACCGGGCCACCGTCAGGACCCGGGCCACCGTCAGGACCCGGGCCACCGTCAGGACCCGGGCCACCGTCAGCACCCGGGCCACCGTCAGGACCCGGGCCACCGTCAGGACCCGGGCCACCGTCGGACCCGGGCCACCGTCAGCACCCGGGCCCACCGTCAGGACCCGGCCACCGTCAGGACCCGGGCCACCGTCAGGACCCGGGCCACCGTCAGGACCCGGGCCGTCAGGGCCCGAGGCCACCGTCAGGGCCCGGGCCACCGTCAGGACCCGGGCCACCGTCAGGACCCGGGCACCACGTCAGGACCCGGGCCACCGTCAGGGCCCGGGCCACCGTCAGGCCGGGCCACCGTCAGGCCCCGGGCCACTCAGGACCCGGGCCACCGTCAGGACGGGCCACCGTCAGGACCCGGGCCACCGTCAGGACCCAGGCCAGCGTCAGGACCCGGGCCACCGTCAGGACCCGGGCCACCGTCAGGACCCGGGCCACCGTCGGACCGGCCACCGTCAGGACCCGGGCCACCGTCAGGACCGGGCCTGCGTCAGGACCCGGGCCACCGTCGGACCCGGGCCACCGTCAGGACCCGGGCCACCGTCGGACCCGGGCCACCGTCAGGACCCGGGCCACCGTCAGGACCGGGCCACCGTCAGGACGGGCCACCGTCAGGACCCGGGCCACCGTCGGACCCGGGCCACCGTCAGGACCCGGGCCACCGTCAGGACCCGGGCCACCGTCAGGAAGGGATAGTTTGACCAAGGGTACGTGTGGGTGCGTGAGGGGAGTGGGTGGTGGTGGTGAGGAGGGAAGGGGATGAGGAGAGAGGAGAAGGAGGGGGTGGGATGTGGGGGTGGTGAAGGAGAGGGATAGAGAAGGAGAGAGAGAGAGACGGAAGGATGGAAGGAATAATGGACAGAAGGAATGAAGGAGAGAAGGATGGAAGGACGTCACGGGTTGACTCTCAGCTAGAGACAAAAAGAACAATGTTTCCTTAGGACGGTATCTGTAGAGTTGAGTGTGGGGGAGTTTGTGTGGGGGGGTGGGAGGGTGTTTGTGGGGGTGTGTGTGGGGGGTGGGGGGTGTTTGTGGGGGTGTGTGGGGGTGGGGGTTGTGGTGGAGGTAAGCAGGTACTGGGGAGTGTTGGGGTGTGGTTGGGGGAGTGCGGTAGGGAAAGCGTCGGGGCTGACCACTGTCCGCCTGCTCCTGACCGCAAGGTGCAGACCGACCATCAGTAGTGATTCTGGGGCGGGGTGAAGGGGGTGGGGTGGGGGAGGTGGGGTGGGGGAGGGGTGGGGTTGTGGTAGAGTGGTTGACTTGTTGTGGTGGTGGTGGAGCAGTCCGGAAAGGAGGGCCAACACACACACACACACACACACACACACACACACACACACACACACGGTTCATGTACATATTTCTAATTCTATCTACAAATTCAAAACAATCTATCTAACTGTCCATCTATCTATCGACAGGCGTTCATCTGATAAAATAGAAGAGTGAACACAAAACTAGAGAGAGAGAGAGAGAGAGAGAGAGAGAGAGAGAGAGAGAGAGAGGTGACCGCAGGCAGTAACGGTCAGACAGACACACAGTGAACAACAATAAACCCTCGTTAACTCCCTACCTTGTTAATCCAGGTGCATTGTGACCCCTCTAACCTGTGTTGCGTTGTTCTCCAGGTAATGTCTCCTGTGTTTTCCAGGTGCTAGGCGGCCATCTTGAACTTAGATATGTAAACAGCGGCCATCTTGAACTCAGATATAGTAAACAGAGGCCATCTTGAACTCAAATATGTAAACAGCGGCCATCTTGAACTCAAATATGTAAACAGCGGCCATCTTGAACTCAAATAGTAACAAGCGATCTTGAACTCATGTAAACAGCGGCATCTTGGCTAAATATGTAACAACGACCATAACTCGGATATGTAAACAGCGGCCATCTTGAACTCAAATATATATGAAAGCAGCGGCCATCTTGAACTCAAATATGTAAACAGCGGCCATCTTGAACTCAAATATGTAAACAGCGACCATCTTGAACTCAAATATGTAAGCAGCGACCATCTTGAACTCAAATATGTAAACAGCGACCATCTTGAACTCAAATATGTAAACAGCGACATCTTGAACTCGGATATGCAATGTTAGTGAGAGAAAAAGTTTACATATATTATTAGTAAACATTAAAGTATACAGTATAGATATGGTTATGTGAGTTTATAAAGGAGACAGTTTAAAGTTGTTATACAGTACACAATAGAGAGCACAAAAAAATATCGGAATATATTTTCACCCGAGGAGATAATTTCACTTTCTTCCCACGTGATAAACTTTCTAAATTATCCATAACGAAAGTGAAAGTTTGTATTTGAAATAAAGTTTAGGAGAGAGAGAGAGAGAGAGAGAGAGAGAGAGAGAGAGAGAGAGAGAGAGAGAGAGAGAGGTGTTAAAACTATGTAGAATTATTCAACTTTCGTATTAGTTGTGACGACCATGAATTACCAACACCTCTCTCTTGACCACATCTGAGAGAGGAGGCGGGGATGGGGGTGGGGTGGAGGAGGTGGGGTGGGGTGGTGGGGCTGGAGGGAGGTGGGGGGTGGAGGGGGGGGTGGGGTGGGGGAGGGGTGGGGTGGGGAGGGGTGGGGTGAAGGAGGGTGGGGTGGGAGGAGGGGGTGGGGTGGGAGGAGGGGTGGGGTGGAGGAGGGTGGGGTGGGGGAGGGGTGGGGTGGGAGGGGTGGGGTGAAGGAGGGGTGGGGTGGAGGAGGGGTGGGGTGGAGGGAGCCGTCGAGGGGGGTGGTATTCTGGGTCTATGGATGTTCTATCTATCTATCTAGCTATCCATCTATCCTATCTATCTGTCTATCTATCTATCTATATCTCTCTATCTATCTATCTATAATTAAAACAAAATAGACAAAACTTATCCAAAAGCAATACATTCTTCTTCTCTCCTCCTTCTCTCTTTCTTCCTCCTTCTTCTCTCCCTCTCTCCCTCGTCCTCTTCTCTTCCTCTCTCCCTCCAGTTTCTTTCGTCCTTCTCCTTCTCTCTATTCCATTTCCCTCTTCCTTCTCTTCCTCCCGTTCTCTCCCCTTCCTCCTCCTTCCTCTCTCAGTAGTGGTTAGGATCACTCTCTAATGCTTGTTGAAATCACCACCATTTGAGAGAGAGAGAGAGAGAGAGAGAGAGAGAGAGAGAGAGAGAGAGAGACCAGCAACCTTCCCTCATCCACCAAAAGGGCACTAAACTTAAACTAAACAAACATCAACTGATTAGCTTTCATCAGACCTCTTCTTCACCTATTGGGTTACAACCGACCAATACAAACAGTTACCAGTTACTTATTTAACCCCTTAATACTACAACAACAACATTTCATCTCAATTAATATAACATTAGTGAAATATTCAGATACAAAACTATTATAAATTATTTTGAATGGAAGGAAATAAGTAGAATAAAAATATTAAAGGATAAATGAGTTGGCAAGTGGTTTATGATCAAACGACCATCTAAGGTTCTAATGTCAATCAATTAATTTTTTTTCTTAACTGGACCGAGCCTTTGAGTCCATTGTAACCTGGGATCATTTTAACTCATCGATTAAATGCTTGTCTATGGCGGTGAAGTGAGATATGAACCGAAATATCGACAGGTGTGTGAAATTAAGTGTCTTTACGTATTAGGTTTATAGGTGATGTGACGTCATAACAAGTACTTATACCTGTACCAATGTTATTATTCTTTAATGACCTCACCTGTAGCTTTACCCCTACTATTCACACACACCACATATAAACAACAATGTAGGAAGTGTAGATTTAAATTATTATGGGAAGCGTTGTGTAGTCGTGGTAAAGCAGTGGGCGTGGGGATGTAACGTGGGCGTGGGTGTCGTGGGCGTGGGATGTGTAGTGGGTGTGGGCGTATTGTGGGCGTGGGATGTGTCGTGGGCGTGGGATGTGTAGTGGGTGTGGGATGTGTGGTGGGATGTGTCGTGGGCGTGGGATGTGTAGTGGGTGTGGGTGTATCGTAGGCGTGGGATGTCGTGGGCGTGGGATGTCGTGGACGTGGGATGTCGTGGGCGTGGGATGTGTAGTGGGCGTGGGATGTCGTGGGCGTGGGATGTCGTGGGATGTGTGTGGGATGTAGGTGGGATGTGTAGTGGGTGTGGGTGTATCGTGGGCGTGGGATGTCGTGGGCGTGGGATGTATCGTGGGTGGGATATGGTGACGTGGGATGTATCGTGGCAGGATGTGTCGTGGGTGTGGGATGTGCCGTGGGTGTGTGGTGGGCGTGGGACAGGGGCTGGTCGGGGAACAATGGGCAGGTGTAATCCTCTCACATCACCAACACTGAAGTGACAATACCTGAGTGGACGTCAGTGCTACCACAACACTTTATACTAACTTTAATTCCCTCTTCAGAATCCATCCTATATCCTTTAATACCGAAACTAAATCATTTAAAACACTTATCTATATCCTAACCAAAAAATACGTTTAATAATCCTTTAAATTAAAAAGTATCATGATAATTAAAAAATGTGTAAGTGTAACAGTTGGTAGCCCTGATCGGCAGCCATCTTGGTGTGGAGAGGCCCAGAAACCATTGTTGTTGACACCTTCTCTTCGTCCTGTAATATCTCAGATGACATAAATGGAACCTGATGGTGATTGTTCCTTCCTTCCCCGGCAGGATATTTCACTGACAGGTAGAGGCCACGACCGCCGTGACTGGGTGGTGGTGGTGGTGGTATTGGATATTTCCCTTCGTGTGATGTGCACCAACTGCCGACCGCTGGATGGTGCATCGAGGGTAAACAACAAAACAGAATCTAACCGCCCGGAAAACGATGTAAGAGATTAATGGAGGGATTTTAAGCTCTGGGGATTAATTAAACGCGGTTATGATACGGTATTTAGCTCTGTAAAATATTATATCGAATTTCGTGTTTGTGGGATTTAATGGGGTTTTATTTTTTTTGTTTATTGGACTGGAAAAATATTAATCTGTTTATGATTTTTCCCGCCAAATTTTCATTGAAATTTGTGAGTGGAAATATAGTGTTGGAATGTCTGTTGATTATTTGGTGTTAGAGAATATTATAGTACTGTACTCATACTACTACTACTACTACTATTACTACTACTACTTTATCTACTACTACAACTCTTTCTACTACTACTACTACATCGCTACTATCACAATTCCTGCTATTACTACTTACTATTGGAGCTATTCATCGCACACCACTATCTACCACCACCACCACCTCATCCACCACCACCACCACCACCACCCACCACCACCACCACCACCACCACCACCACCACCACCACCACCACCACCCAATAACGACCATCAATTCCTACTACCTCCCCCTCACACACCATTGCCACCCTCCCCTCAGGCCAGGTGGCAGGGAGGAGGAGTTTAGGTATGTCTCCCCCCTCCCCTCATACACTGGGGCTCACAGGTGAATGTTTAAGGTCGTAACGATTACCTGTGTGTCCTCCTTCCTCTGTCTCTTGGTTCCTTCCTTCATCTTCCTACTACAGGAGTTGTGGGAGGCATATATTAGGCTTTAAGGTCATCTATCTTATATCCTGCTGGGGAAGTCGCCAAATAGTCCTTCTACGGGAGTCCCTGGGGGATTTAAACACTGCCTCTACCTTGATATCCTTTAGGTAAAATTCTCAGGAATCCTTCTACAGGAGTGTGAAGTGTAAGTAGATCCTGTATCCTTCTGTTGGTACGAGGACCCGAGTCTTCCTGGTGTCACGGTGACTACTGACGGGGTAATTGTCAGCCTCCTTCCTCATATATCCATAAAGTGTATCCCTAAAAGTCCTTCTGTAGGATATTCTCTAAGGATTTTGTTGTTGTTTAGGGGTTTATAAGGGTGACTAAGGGTGACTAAGGGTGGTTAAGGTCGTTTAAGGGTGTGTATGGGTGACTAAGGGTGGTTAAGGGTGTTTAAGAGTGTGTAAGGGTGACTAAGGGTGACTAAGGGTGGTTAAGGGTGTTTAAGGGTGTCTAACGGTCTCTAAGGGTGACAAAGGGTGGTTAAGGGTGTTTAAGGGTGTCTAACGGTCTCTAAGGGTGACTAAGGGTGCTTAAGGGATCATAATGAGAGGCCAAGAGATGACGACACACCTGAAGATGGACTGGACAGGTAAGGTGAGGAGGTATTGTTAAAGTCTTCTTATCTTCTTCTTCTTCTTCTTCTTCTTCTTCTTCTTCTTCTTCTTCTTCTTCTTCTTCTTCTTCTTCTTCTTCTTCTTCTTCTTCACTGAAACATGGATCAACCTAGACTCACGTGAGTTACCTATCGAATACCAAGTTGCGGATTACAAATTGTTCCATACAGATAGGCCGTCCAGGAAAGGAGGCAGAGTAGCCATCTATGTCAAGGATAATCTGAAGTGTGAAATAAATAAGGAAATAAAAACTGAGCGGAATACAGAAACAATTTGGATAGAATTAATCGACGGTCGGGAAAAATTAATCATAGGAGTAATATATAGACCTCCCAATCTTGATAGAGTTAATGAGAGACTTATCTGGGATGAAATGCGCAGGGCTTCCATACACAACAAAGTCTGTATAGTAGGCGATTTTAACCTTGGCCAAATAGATTGGACTGACCTTAGGGTAACTCAGTATCAGAGGATTTCCTCGAAACGATCCAGGACTGTTTCTTAAGTCAACATATAACCGAACCCACACGGGGTAATAATATACTCGATTTAGTTCTGTCGAACAGAGAAAACCTCATTAGCAATGTCGAGGTAGGGAACGAACTTGCAAACAGAGATCACAAAGAAATTAGATTCCAGTTAGATTTTCAGGTCAGACGTAAGGAAAATTCCATTAAAGTCCCAGATTTCAGAAGGGCAAACTTTGATAGTATAAAGAGGCAGCTGAGAGAGGGGGTGTTGCGCTTGGGCGTGAACCTGACAGATGACACCAACCTGATAACGAGATCTGAGATTGCCGAATTCCACGACAATTTAAATAATGAGTTATTTAATGCACAAAGGCAGAACATACCATACAAAAAACTCAGATCAGACAACAATGACCCTAAATGGATAAATAATTATTTAAAGAACATTATTGGCCAAAGGAAGGCTATAGGTAGAAGGATAAATCGTGGCGAAATTTACCTCCGGGAGTATTATTAGGTATTGGCCGGTAGGGTTAAGACCGAGATAAGAAAAGCAAAGAGAAATAATGAACTGAAGATAGCAAGGGAGGAGAAGACAAGCCCTGAAGGATTCTACCAAATGTATCTAACTAAAACACGAGATAAGATTGGGCCAATACAGTCAGATACCGGCGAGCTAACTGATAACGACGGAGAAATGAGCAATAATCTGAATAAATATTTCTCAACAGTTTTCACCACCGAAAATTTAAACATGATACCCGAGGCTCCGACTCTATTCAGAGATAGTGAAGAAAACAAATTAAGCGAGATAGTAGTGATTAGTAGCGATGTTGGTAAGCAAATAGACAAACTAAAGCCTAATAAGTCACCTGGTCTCAATGAGATATTTGCCAGAGTATTAAAGGAATGTAAGGAAGAGCTTAGTATGCCCTTAGCAAAGTTGTTTAACATGTCATTAAAAACAGGTGTAGTACCAGAATCCTGGAGGATAGCGAATGTAATACCGATTTTCAAGAAGGGGGATAGATCACTATCCTCTAACTACCGCCCAATCAGTCTAACATCAATAGTAGGCAAATTAATAGAATCAATCATTTCAAACTCTATTCGAAAGCACCTGGAGAAGCACAGATTGATCAATGATTCCCAACATGGCTTCACATGTGGGCGTTCATGTCTAACTAATCTATTAACATTCTTTTCATTAGTTTTCGAATCGGTGGACGAGGGGAACATTTATGATGTGGTATATCTCGACTTTAGCAAAGCCTTCGACAGAGTCCCCCACGAAAGACTAATCAGAAAGGTAGAAGCACATGGCATCAAAGGTAATATCCTTAAATGGATTAGGGCGTGGTTACAGGGCAGGAAACAGCGAGTGAGCATTAACGGCACTAAGTCCCATTGGAGCAACGTCACAAGTGGAGTTCCTCAAGGCTCAGTACTTGGACCATTATTATTTATTATATACATAAACGACA
>NW_024732384.1:0-5000 GCF_018991925.1 Homarus americanus | reverse complement strand
TGAACCCTTGCCAAGAGCCTCCAGTCAGCTGAGACAACCTACAGGAGAGTCTCTGGTAAGTCTAGCCACTTCAAAAGAGTCTCAAGTAAGTCTAGCCACTTCAGAAGAGTCTCTATTAAGTCTAGCCACTTCAAAAGAGTCTCAAGTAAGTCTAGCCACTTCAGAAGAGTCTCTAGTAAGTCTAGCCACTTCAGAGAGTCCCTAGTAAGCCCTAAGAAGTTATAGACCATCAGGAAACTTCCACTCACATCACACTTCAGGGCTTCAGGTGTTCTCTAATGACCTCAGACACCTGTGAGGCCGTTCCAATAGTTCAGAATATTTACTGAATGACTCTGACCAGTCATACGACATCCACGAGGAGGTCTTTAGGTACTCAACCTCCAAAATGAGTCCAGTGAACTCTAGACACCTCAACAACCTCCAAATGAATCCAGTTAACCTCAAGACTCCACTCAACTTCCCATTGAGAGGTTAACAAGAGAGATCCTCAATCTAAAGAGTGTCCAGAATTTCTTGAGGCCAGGTCGGACACCATCTAACGAAGGCTAATTGTGTTCAGCTGGTTTTGTCCACGGTAGATTCTGCTCCGTTGGTCAGTGGATTAATACTTCAGTTCCGTCCGATAACAGAGCGGAGAGAGACAATAGAGGGTTGGATGGACATAGAGATGGAGGGATGGGGAGGAGGAGAAGGGAGGGTGGGGAGGAGAGGAGGAGGAGGAGGAGGAGGAGGAGGAGGAGGAGGAGGAGGAGGAGGAGGAGGAAAGAGGAGGAGGAGGAGGAGGAGAGGAGGGAAGAGGAGGGAGGAAGAGGAGGAGGAGGAGGAGGAAGAGGAGGAGGAGGAGGGGGAAACAGGAGGAAGGGAAGGAGGAGGAGGAGGAAGAGGAGGAGGAAAGGGAGAGGAGGAGGGGAGGGAGGAAAGGGAAAGAGGAGGAAAGGGAAGGAGGAGGAGGAGAGGAGGAAAGGGAGGTGGGGAGGAGAGGAGGAGGGAGGAGAGGAGGAGAGGGAAAAGGGAAAAGAGGAGGAGGAAGAGGAGGAGGAGGAGGAGGAGGAAGAGGAGGAGGAGGAAAGAAGCAGGAGGAAAAGGAAGGAGGAGGAGGAGAAGAGGAGGAGGAAAGGGAGAGAGGAGGAGGAGGAAAGGGAAAGAGGGAGGAAATGAAGGAGGGAGGAGGAGGAGGAGAAAGGGAAAGAGGAGGAGGAGGAGAGGAGGAGGAGGAGGAGGAAAGGGAAAGAGGAGGAAAGGAAGGAGGAGGAGGAGAGGAGGAGGCGCAGGGCTGTGGTTTTTAGCGTTAAAGACTGTCAGCTTGCTGATGGATGGCTTGATAGTTAGCCATGTGCGGGTCTAGTGTCAGCCATACAGGACCCAATGACCTCATTGTTGTCAGCCATAAAGGAACCAGTGTCAGCCATAAAGGAACCAGTGTCAGCCATACAGAAACCAGTGTCAGCTATAAAGGAAACCAGTGTCAGCCAGCGAAACCAGTGAGCCATAAGGAACCAGTGTTCGGCAAAGGAACCAGTGTCAGCTAAAGGAAACCAGTGTTTAAGGGAACCAGTGTCAGCACATGAACCAGTGTCAGCCATAAAGGAACCAGTGTCAGCTATAAAGGAACCAGTGTCAGCCATAAAGGAACCAGTGTCAGCCATAAAGGAACCAGTGTCAGCCATAAAGGAACCAGTGTCAGCCATACAGGAACCAATGATCCTATAGTTGTCAGCCACAGAGGATCTGGATGAAAATTATCCTGTTGCTGACAATGATGCAATTACTTCCGGTTATCATCTACTGTTACACCTGTTATCATCTTCTGTTACATTCGTTATCATCTACTGTTACACCTGGTTATCATCATCTGTTACACCTGGTTATCTGTTGGCACCTGTTATCATCTACTGTCATAATTTGTTATCATCTACTGTTACAATCTAAGTTATCATCTTCTGTTACACCTGTTATCATCTATCGTTACACCTACATCAATCTCTCTTGTTACACCTATTATCACTCATCAAGTTACACCTGTTATCATCTACTGTTACACCTGTTATCATCTACTGTTATAATTTGTTAGTTCACGTTACAATCTAGTTATCATCTACTGTTACACTCTGTTACTTTCTCATCATCTGTTACACCTGTTATCATCTACTAAGTTACACCTGTTATCATCATCTGTTACACCTGTTATCATCTACCGTTACACCTTGTTATCATCTACTGTTACACCTGTTATCATCTACTGTTACACCTGCTATCATCTACCGTCATAACGGTTATCATCTTCTGTTACACCTGTTATCACTCTTACTGTTACACCTGTTATCATCATCTGTTACACCTGTTATCATCCATTGTTAATTCTGTTATCATCATCCATGCACCTGTTATCATCTACTGTTACACCTGTTATCACTATCTGTTACACTCTGTTATCATCTACTGTTACACCTGTTATCATCATCTGTTATACCTGTTATCACTCATCTGTTACACCTTGCTATCATCTTTACTGTTACACCTGTTATCATCATCTGTTACACTCTGTTATCATCATCTGTTACACCTGTTATCATCTCTGTTACACCTGTTATCATCATCTGTTACACCTGTTATCATCTACCGTTACACCTGTTATCATCTACTGTTACCTGTTATCATCTAATGTTACACCTGTTATCATCTACTGTTACACCTACATTGTTTCATCTAGCTATAATTCTTAAGTATCACTTACTGTTACACTTGTTATCATCATCTGTTACACCTGTTATCATCTACTGTTACACCTGTTATCGGTCATCTACTGTTACACCTGCTATCATCTATCGTTACACCTACACTATCTTCTGTCACACCTAAGTTATCATCTACTGTTACACCTGTTATCATCTATCAAGTTACACCCACATTACTCATTGTCATAATTCTGTTATCATCTATCGTTACACCTGTTATCATCTTCTTGTTATAATCTCCTTGTTATCATCTACTGTTACACTCCATATCATCTACTGTTACACCTGTTATCATCTACTGTTACACCTGTTATCATCTACTGTCATAATTTGCTATCATCTTCTTGTTACACCTGTTATCATTCACTGTCATGTTCTGTTATCATCCACTGTTACACTCCACATCATCTACTGTTGGCACCTGTTATCATCATCTGTTACACCTACATCACTCATTGCTATACCCGTTATCATCTATCAAGTTATACCCACATTACCTTTTTTACCGTTGTTGTTCTGTTATCATCTTCTCTGTTACACCTGTTATCATCTACTGTTACACCTGTTATCATCTACTGTTGGCACCTGTTATCATCTACTGTTACACTCCACATTACCTTAATGTTGTCATAATTCTGTTACTGTCTCTGTTACACCTGTTATCATTCACTGTTACACCTGTTATCATCCACTGTTAATCTGTTATCATCTATCATATACCTTGCTATCATCATTCGTTACACCTACATCATCTACTGTTATAATCGCATACGTATCCAATATGTTCGTTATCAATTACTGTTACACTCTGTTATCATCTTCTTCTGTTATAATCTGTTATCACTCCATTGTTACACCTGTTATCAGTCTTCATTGTTACACTCCATATTTACCGTTACACCTACATTACCCTTCTGTTATAATTTGTTATCATCTACTGTTGCACCGTTATTACTACTCCATTGTTACACTCACGCCTCCACTGTTGCACCCATAATATCTACTGTTACACCTGTTAACATCTACTGTTATACCCATATCACTCATCTGTTACAGCACCTACATTACCCACGTTACCTACATCATCTTCTGTTACACCTACATTACTTCCATTGTTGCTAATTCGTTATCATCTACTGTTACACCTGGTTATCATTCACTGTTACACCTGTTATCATCTACTGTTGCATCTATAACATCTACTGTTACACCTGGTTATCATCTCCATTGTTATAATTTGTTATCATCTCCATTGTTACACCCTATTACTCATTGTTACACCTGTTATCATCTACTGCTATAATTTTACATTACTCCATTGTTACACTCCATATTACCTAATAAGTTACACCTACATTACTCCATTGTTACACCTGTTATCATCTACTGTTACATCTGTTATTCTACTGTTACATCTATGTCATCTCTGTTACATCTATATCATCTTCTTCTGTTACACCTGTTATCATCTACTGTTACATCTGTTATCTTCTACTGTTACACCTGTTATCATCATCTGTTACACCTGTTATCATCTAATGTTACACCTGTTATCATCTATCGTTACACCTATATTATCTACTGTTATAATTTACATTATCTACTGCTATAATTTATTATCATCTATTGTTACACTTGTTATCATCTACTGTTACATCTATATTATCTTTCGTTATACCTGTTATTACTCCATTGTTATAATTTGTTATTACTCATTGTTATAATTTGTTATCATCATTGTTACACTCTATATTATCTATCGTTATAATTTAAGGCTAATATCTACTGTTACACTCTGTTATTACTCCAATGTTGGCACTTGTTATTACTCTTACTGTTATACCTATATTACTCATTGTTACACTTGTTATCATCTTCTGTTATAATTTGCGGACATCTATCATTATAATTTACATTGTCATCTACTGTTACACTTGTTATCATCTTCTTGTTACACCTGTTAATAATTTATCAAGTTACACCTGTTATCATCTTCATTATAATTATGGTCATCTAGCCGTTATAATTTGCACATTATCTACTGTTAACTCTGTTACTTCCACTGTTATAATTCCATATTACCCATCGTTATACTCTACATTATCTTCGTTACACTCTGTTAATACCTTACTGTTATAATTTGTTATCATCTTTACTGTTATAATTCCGTTATTACTCACACGTTATAATTTGTTATTACTCCACTGTTATGAATTTGTTAATACCATTGTTGGCACCTTGGTTATTATCTTCTGTTACACT
>NW_024732383.1:0-12227 GCF_018991925.1 Homarus americanus | reverse complement strand
GTGCTGGAGGGGTGCCCGGCCCTCACACCCCGGTTCATGTCACTGTAGGGGTGCCCGGCCCTCACACCCCGGGTCATGGCACTGAAGGGGTGCCTGGCCCTCACACCCCGGGTCATAGGGTTGAAGCGGTTCCCTGCCATCACACCCCGGGTCATGGTGCTGATGGGGTTCCCGGCCCTCACACCCCGATTCTTGGCACTGAAATCGAGCCCGGCCATAACACTCTGGGTAATGGTGCTGAAGGGGTGCTCGGCCCTCACACCCCGATTTATTTCACTGAAGTGGTGCCGGACCCTCACACCCCGGGTCATGTGAAGGGGTGCCCGGCCCTCATACCCCAGTTCGCAGCACTGTAGGGGTGCCCGGACCTCAGACCCTGCTCTTCATGGCACTGAAAGTGGTGCCGGCCCTCACACCCTGGTTCATGACACTGAAGGGGTGCCTGGCCCTCACACCCCGGGTCATGGCACTGAAGGGGTGCACGGCTCCTCACACCGCAGGTCATGGACTCCAAGCAAGTGCCCAGCCTCACACCACGGGTCAAGGGGGTTCAAACGGTTCCTGGCCCTCACACCCCCAGGTCATGGTGGTGGAGGGGTGCCCGGCCCCTCACACCCAGGGGTCAAGTGGCACTGCAGGGTGCCTGGCCTCACACTCCAGGTCATCGTGCTGAAGGGATGCCTGGCCACACCCCTGATTCATGGCACTGAAAAAGGTCCCCGACCCTCAAAACCACGGGTCATGGTGTCTGAGGGGTGCCCGGCCCTCACACCCCGGGTTATGTCACTAAAGGGGTGCCCGGCCCTCACACCCCGGGTCATGTCATTGAAGGTGTGCCCGAACCTCACAGCCCAGGTCATGGTGCTGGAGGTGTGCCCGAACCTCACACCCCGGGTCATGAAATTGAAGGTGTGCCCGAACCTCACACCCCGGGTTATGGTGCTGATGGGGTGCCCGGCCCTCACACCCCAGTTCTTGGCACTGAAATCGAGCCCGGCCCTAACACCCCGGGATTATGGTGCTGAAGGGGTGCCCGGCCCTCACACCCCGGGTCATGGCACTAAAGTGGTTCCCGGCCCTCGCACCCCAGGTCATGGTGCTGGAGGGGTGCCCGGCCCTCACACCCCGGGTCATGACACTGAAGGGGTTCCCGGCCCTCACACCCCGGGTCATGGTGCTGGAGGGGTGCCCGGCCCTCACACCCCGGGTCATGTTACTGAAAGGGTGCCCGGCCCTCATCCCGGGTCATGGTGCTGGAGGGGTGCCCGGCCCTCACACCCCTGGTCATGTCACTGAAAGGGTGACCGACCCTCATCCCGAGTTATGTCAATGAAGGGGTGCTAGCTCACACCTCGGCAGGATTTCACTTAAGGGGTGCCTGGCCCTCACACCCAGGGTCATGGTACTGAAGGGGTGCCCCGCCCTCACACCCCGGGTCATGGTGCTAATGGGGTGCCTGGCCCTTACACCCCGGTTCATGTGATGAGGTGCCCGGCCCTCACACCCCGGTTCATAACACCGTAGGGGTGCCCTGCCCCCACACCCCGGCTCATGTCACTTATGGGGTGCCCGGCGCTCACACCCCGGGTCATTGTGCTGGAGGGGTGCCCGGCCCTGACACCCCGGGTCAAGTGAAGGGGTGCCCGGACCACACACCCTTTTTCAAAGCACTGTATGGGTGCCTGGCACTCACCCCAGGTCATGGCATTGTAGGGGTGCCTGGCCCTCACACCCCGGGTCATGGTGCTGAAGGGGTTCCCGGCTTTCACACCCCGATTCATGGCACTGAAGGGGTGCCCGGCCCTCACACCCTGGGTCACAGGCTGAGGGGTGCCCGGCCCTCACACCCCTGGCCTGGGGCTGGAAGTAGCCCCGGCCATCCCACCCCGGGTCATGGTGCTGATAGGTGCCCGGCCCTCACACCCCTGATTCTGGAGACCTGAAATCGAGCCTGGCCCCAACACTCTGTAATGGTGCTGAAGGGGTGCCCTGGCCTCACCCTGATTCATTTCCCACTGAAGTGGTGCTGACCCTCACCCCTGGTCAGTGAAGGGGTGCCTGGCCCACACCCCAGCCCGTGGTGCACTGTAGGGGTGCCTGCACCTCACACCCTGTTTCATGGCACTGAAAGGGTGCTGCCTCACACCCCGGTTCTGACACTGAAGGGGTGCCTGGCCTCACACCCCGGGTCATGGCACTGAAGGGGTGAATGGCCCTCACACCCCAGGTCATGGACCTAAAGGGGTGCCCAGCCCTCACACCACGGGTCATGGGGTTGAAACGGTTCCCGGCCCTCACACCCCGGGTCATGGTGCTGGAGGGGTGCCCGTCCCTCACACCCCGGGTCATGGCACTGCAGGGGTGCCTGGCCCTCACACCCCGGTTCATGGTACTGAAGGGATGCTAGGCTTTCACACCCGGACTCATGGCACTGAAAAGGTCCCCGACCCTCAAACTCCAGGTCATGGTGTCTGAGGGGTGCCCAGCCCTCACACCCCGGGTCATGGCACTGAAGCGGTGCCCGGCCGTCACACCCCGGGCCATGGCACTGAAGGTATGCCCAGCCCTCACACCCCTCGTCATAGAGCTAAACGAGTGCCCGGCCCTCACCCCCCGGGTCATGGCACTGAAGGAGGGACCGGCCCTCACACCCCGGGTCATGGCACTGAACGAGTGACCGGCCCTCACATCCCGGGTCATGGCACTGAAGGTATGCCCGTTCCTCACACCCGTGGTCATAGAGCTAAACGAGTGCCCGGCCCTCACGCCCCGGGTCATATCATTGAAGGGGTGCCCGTCCCTCACACCCAGGGTCATATCACTGAAAAAATGCCCGGCCCTCACACCCAGGGTTATAGCTCTGAAGGCGTGCCCAGCCCTCATACCCCGGGTCATGGCACTGAAAAGGTGCCCGGCCCTCACACCCCGTGTCATGTGAAGGGGTGCCCGGCCCTCACACTCTGGTTCATAGCTCTGTAGGGGTGCCCGGCCCTCACACCCCGTTTCATGGCACTAAAGGGGTGCCCGGCCCTCACATCCCGGCTCATGGCACTGAAGGGTTGCCCGGCTCTGACCCCCAGGGTCATGTCACTGAAGGGGTGCCCGGCCCTCACACCCCTATTCATGGCACTGAAGGGGTGACCGGCCCTCACACCCCGGTTCATAGCACTGTAGGGGAGCCCGGCCTTCACACCGCGGTTCATGTCACTGAAAGGGTGCCCGGCCCTCACACCCCGGTTCATGACACTGAAGGGGTGCCCGGCCCTCACACTCCGGGTCATGGTGCTGGAGGGGTGCCCGGCCCTCACACCCTGGGTCATGTCACTAAAGGGGTGCCCGGCCCTCGCTACCCGGGTCATGTCACTGAAGGGGTTCACGGCCCTCACACCCCGGGTCATGGACCTAAAGGGGTGCATGGTCCTCACACCCCGGGTCATGGACCTAAAGGGTTGCCCGGCCCTGACGCCCCGGGTCATGTCACTGAAGGGGTGCCCGGCCCTCACACCCCTATTCATGGCACTGAAGGGGTGCACGGCCCTCACACCCCGGTTCACAGCACTGTAGGGGTGCCCGGCCTTCACACCCCGTTTCATCGCACTGAAAGGGTGCCCGGCCCTCACACCCCTTTTCATGACACTGAAAGGGTGCCCGGCCCTCACACCCCGGGTCATGGCACAAAAAGGGTGAATGGCCCTCACACCCCGGGTCATGGACCTAAAGGGGTGCCCGGCCCTCACACCACGGATCATGGGGTTGACGCGGTTCCCGGCCCTCACACCCCGGGTCATGGTGCTGGAGGGGTGCCCGGCCCTCACACCCCGGGTCATGGTGCTGAAGGGGTGCCCGGCCCTCACACCCCGGGTCATGTCACTGAAGGGGAGCCCGGCCCTCACACCCCGGGCCACGGCACTGAAGGGGTGCCTGGCCCTCACACTCCGGGTCATGGTGCTGAAGGGGTGCCCGGCTTTCACACCCCGATTCATGGCACTGAAAGGGTCCCCGGCCCTCACACCCCGAGTCATGGCACTTAAAGGGTGCACGGCCCTCACACCCCGGGTCATGGACCTAAAGGGGTGCCCGGCCCTCACACCACGGATCATGGGGTTGAAACGGTTCTCGCCCTTACACCTTCCGGTCATGGTGCTGGAGGTGCCCGGCCTCACACCCCGTTCATGTCACTGAAGGGGTGCCTGCCTCACACCCCGGGTCATGGCACTGAAGGTGCTCTGGCCCTTACACCCTGGGTCATGGTGCTGAAGGGGTTCCTGGCTTTCACACCCCGGGATTCTGACACTGAAGGTGCCTGGCCTCACCTCGGGTCAGGTGCCTGAGGGGTGCCTGGCTCACACTCCCGGGTCATGGGGTTGAAGTGGTTCCCCTGCCACTCACACCCAGGGTCATGGTGCTGATGGGGTTCCCGGCCCTCACACCCCTGATTCTGGCACTGAAATCGAGCCCGGCCCTAACACTCTGGGTAATGGTGCTGAAGGGGTTCCCGGCCCTCACAGCCCGATTCATTTCACTGAAGTGGTGCCAGACCCTCACACCCCGGGTCATGTGAAGGGGTGCCTGGACCTCACACCCCAGTTCGCAGCACTGTAGGGGTGCCCGGACCTCACACCCCTTTTCATGGCACTGAAAGGGTGTCGGGCCCTCACACCCCGATTCATGACACTGAAGGGGTGTCCGGCCCTCACACCCCGGGTCATGGCACTGAAGGGGTGCACGGCCCTCACACCCCAGGCCATGGACTTAAAGGGGTGCCCAGCCCTCACACCACAGGTCATGGGGTTGAAACGGTTCCCGGACCTCATACCCCGGGTCATGGTGGTGGAGGGGTGCCCGTCCCTCACACCCAGGGTCATGGCACTGCAGGGGTGCCTGGCCCTCACACCCCGGGTCATGGTGCTGAAGGGATGCTCGGCTTTCACACCCCGATTCAAGGCACTGAAAAGGTCCCCGACCCTCAAACCCCGGGTCATGGTGTCTGAGGGGTGCCCGGCCCTCACACCCCGGGTCATGTCACTAAAGGGGTGCCCGGCCCTCACAACCCGGGTCATGTCATTGAAGGTGTGCCCGAACCTCACACCCTGGGTCATGTCATTGAAGGTGTGCCCGAACCTTACACCCCGGGTTATGGTGCTGATGGGGTGCCCGGCCCTCACACCCCCGTTCTTGGCACTGAAATCGAGCCCGGCCCCAACACCCTGGATCATGGTGCAAGGGGTGCCTGGCCCTCACACCCTGGGTCATGGTGCTGAGGTGCCTGAAAACCACACCCCGGGTCATGTCACTGAAAGGGGTGTCCACCTCATCCTGGGTTATGTCAATGGAGGGGTGACCAGCCTCACACCCCCTGGTGATTTTACTGAAGGGGTGCCTGGCCCTCACACCCCTGGCCGTGGTGCATTGAAGGGGTGCCCTGCCCCTCACACCCTGGGTCATGGTGCCAATGGGGTGCTCTGCCCTACACCTGGTCATGTGGAAGAGGTGTGCCCGCCCTCACACCCCCCCCTGTCTTATAATAACAGGCGTGTGCCCTGCCCCCACACCCCGGCTCATGTCACTTATGGGGTGCCCGGCGCTCACACCTTGGGTCATGGTGCTGGAGGGGTGCCCGGCCCTGACACACCGGGTCAAGTGAAGGGGTGCCCGGACCACACACCCTTTTTCAAAGCACTGTATGGGTGCCTGGCACTCACACCCCAGGATATGGCACTGAAGGGGTGCCTGGCCCTCACACCCCGGGTCATGGGGTTGAAGCGGTTCCCGGCTATCACACCCCGGGTCATGGTGCTGATGGGGTGCCCGGCCCTCACACCCCGATTCTTGGCACTGAAATCGAGCCCGGCCCTAACACTCTGGGTAATGGTGCTGAAGGGGTGCCCGGCCCTCACACCCCGATTCATTTCACTGAAGTGGTGCCAGACCCTCACACCTCGGGTCATGTGAAGGGGTGCCCGGCCCTCACACCCCAGTTCGCAGCACTGTAGGGTTGCCAGGACCTCACACCCCGTTTCATGGCACTGAAAGGGTGCCGGGCCCTCACACCCCGGTTCTTGACACTGAAGGGGTGCCCGGCCCTCACACCCCGGGTCATGGCACTGAAGGGGTGCACGGCCCTCACACCCCAGGTCATGGACCTAAAGGGGTGCCCAGCCCTCACACCACGGGTCATGGGGTTGAAACGGTTCCCAGCCCTCACACCCCGGGTCATGGTGCTGGAGGTGTGTCCATCCCTCACACCCCGGGTCAAGGCACTGCAGGGGTGCCTGGCCCTCACACCCCGGGTCATGGTGCTGAAGGGATGCTAGGCTTTCACACCCGGATTCATGGCACTGAAAAGGTCCCCAACCCTCAAACTCCGGGTCATGGTGTCTGAGGGGTGCCCGGCTTTCACACCCCGGGTCATGTCTCTAAAGGGGTGCCCGGCCCTCACACCCAGGGTCATGTAATTGAAGGTGTGCTCGAACTTCACACCCCGGATCATGGTGCTGGAGGTTCGCCCGAACCTCACACCCCGGGTTATGTTGCTGTTGGGGTGCCCGGCCCTCACACCCCGGTTCTTGGCACTGAAATCGAGCCCGGCCCTAACACTCTGGATCATGGTGCTGAAGGGGTGCCCGGCCCTCACACCCCGTTCATGGCACTGAAGGTGTGCCCGAACCTCACACCCCGGGTCATGGTGCTGGAGGTGTGCCCGAACCTCACACCCCGGGTCATGTCACTGAAAGGGTGTCCGGCCCTCAAACCCCTGGCCATCATGCTTATTGAAGGGGTGCCCGTCCCTCACACCCAGGGTCATGGCACTGCAGGGGTGCCTGGCCCTCACACCCCGGGTTATGGTGCTGAAGGGGTGCCCGGCCCTCGCACCCCGGGTCATGGCACTGAAGGTGTGCCTGAACCTCACACCCCGGGTCATGGTGCTGGAGGTGTGCCCGAACCTCACACCCTGGGTCATGTCACTGAAAGGGTGTCCGGCCCTCAAACCCCTGGTCATGTCATTGAAGGGGTGCCCGGCCCTCACACCCCGGGTCATGGCACTGAAGTTGTCTTGGCCTCACACACCGGGTTATGGTGCTGTTGGGGTGCCCGGCACTCACACCCCGGTTCTTGGCACTGAAATCGAGCCCGGCCCTAACACCCTGGATCATGGTGCTGAAGGGGTGCCCAGCGCTCACACCCCGGGTCATGTCACTGAAAGGGTGCCCGGCCCTCATCCCAGGTTATGTCAATGAAGGGGTGCCCAGCTCTCACACCCCCGGTGATTTCACTGAAGGGGTGCCTGGCCCTCACACCCAGGGTCTTGGTACTGAAGGGGTGCCCCGCCCTCACACCCCGGGTCATGGTGCTAATGGGGTGCCTGGCCCTTACACCCCGGGTCATGTGAAGAGGTGCCCGTCCCTCACACCCCTGTTCATAACACTGTAGGGGTGCCCTGCCCCCACGCCCCGGCTCATGTCACTTATGGGGTGCAAGGCGCTCACACCCCGGGTCATGGTGCTGGAGGGGTGCCCGGCCCTGACACCCCGGGTCAAGTGAAGGGGTGCCCGGACCACACACCATTTTTCAAAGCTCTGTATGGGTGCCTGGCACTCACACCCCGGGTCATGGCACTGAAGGGGTGCCTGGCCCTCACACCCCGGGTCATGGTGCTGCAGGGGTTCCCGGCTTTCACACCCCGATTCATGGCACTGAAGGGGTGCCCGGCCCTCACACCTCGGGTCATGGTGCCTGAGGGGTGCCCGGCCCTCACACCCCGGGTCATGGGGTTGAAGTGGTTCCCTGCCATCACACCCAGGGTCATGGTGCTGATGGGGTTCCTGACCCTCACACCCCGATTCTTGGCACTGAAATCGAGCCCGGCCCTAACACTCTGGGTAATGGTGCTGAAGGGGTGCCCGGCCCTCACACCCGGATTCATTTCACTGAAGTGGTGCCGGACCCTCACACCCGGGGTCATGTGAAGGGGTGCCCGGCCCTCACACCCCAGTTCGCAGCACTGTAGGGGTGCCCGGACCTCACACCCCGTTTCATGGCACTGAAAGGGTGCCGGTCCCTCACACCCCGATTCATGACACTGAAGGGGTGCCCGGCCCTCACACCCCGGGTCATGGCACTGAAGGGGTGCACGGCCCTCACACCCCAGGTCATGGACCTAAAGGGGTGCCCAGCCGTCACACCCCGGGTCAGTGTGGTGGAGGGGTGCCCGTCCCTCACACCCAGGGTCATGGCACTGCAGGGGTGCCTGGCCCTCACACCCCGGGTCATGGTGCTGAAGGGATGCCCGGCTTTCACACCCCGATTCATGGCACTGAAAAGGTCCCCGACCCTCAAAACCCGGGTCATGGCACTGCAGGGGTGCCTGGCCCTCACACCCCGGGTCATGTCATTGAAGGTGTGCCTGAACCTCACACCCCGGTTCATGGTGCTGGAGCTGTGCCCGAACCTCACACCCCGGGTCATGTCATTGAAGGTGTGCCCAAACCTCACACCCCGGGTTATGGTGCTGATGGGGTGCCCGGCCCTCACACCCCGGTTCTTGGCACTGAAATCGAGCCCTGCCCTAACACAGTGGATCATGGTGCTGAAGGGGTGCCCGGCCCTCACACCCGGGGTCATGGCACTGCCCGAACCTCACACCCCGGTTCATGGTGCTGAAGGGGTGCCCGGCCCTCACACCCCGGGTCATGGCACTGAAGTGGTTCCCGGCCCTCACACCCCGGGTCATGGTGCTGGAGGGGTGCCCGGCACTCACACCCCGGCTCATGGCACTGAAGGGGTGTCCGGCCCTGACGCCTTGGGTCATGTCACTGAAGGGGTGCCCGGCCCTCACACCCCTGGTCATAGAGCTAAACGAGTGTCCGGCCCTCACCCCCCCGGGTCCTGGCACTGAAGGAGGGACCGGCCCTCACACCCCGGGTCATGGCACTGAAGAAGGAGGACTGGCTCACACCCCGGGTCATGGCACTGAAGGTATGCTCCGGCCCTCACACCTGTGGTTATAGAGCTAAACGAGTGTCCGGCCCTCACCCCCCGGGTCATATCATTGAAGGGGTGCCCGTCCGTCACACCCTGGGTCATATCACTGAAAAAATGCCCGGCCCTCACACCCCGGGTCATAGCTCTGAAGGCGAGCCCGGCCCTCATACCCCGGTCATGGCACTGAAAAGGTGCCCGGCCCTCACATCCCGTGTCAGTGAAAGGGGTGCCCGGCCCTCACACTCTGGTTCATAGCTCTGTAGGGGTGCCCGGCCCTCATACCCCGTTTCATGGCACTAAAGGGGTGCCCGGCCCTCACATCCCGGCTCATATCTATGAAAGTGTCCCGGCCCTCAAACCCCGGGTCATGCCATTGAAGCCTCACACCCGGGTCATGTCATTGAAGGGTTTCCAGCCCTCACACCCGGGTCATGGTGCTGGGCTTGCTTGTCCTGACGCCCAGGGTCATGTCACTTAAGGGGTGCCACCCCTATTCATGGCACAAGAAGGGGTGACCAGCCCTCTGGCAGTTTCACAGCACTGTAGGGGTGCCCGGCCTTCACACCCCGTTTCATCGCACTGAAAGGGTGCCCGGCCCTCACACCCCTTTTCATGACACTGAAAGGGTGCCCGGCCCTCACACCCCGGGTCATGGCACAAAAAGGGTGAATGGCCCTCACACCCCGGGTCATGGACCTAAAGGGGTGCCCGGCCCTCACACCACGGATCATGGGGTTGACGCGGTTCCCGGCCCTCACACCCCGGGTCATGGTGCCGGAGGGGTGCCCGGCCCTCACACCCCGGGTCATGTCACTGAAGGGGTGCCCGGCCCTCACACCCCGGGTCACGGCACTGAAGGGGTGCCTGGCCCTAACACCCCGGGTCATGGTGATGAAGGGGTGCCCGGCTTTCACACCCCAATTCATGGCACTGAAAGGGTCCCCGGCCCTCACGCCCCGGGTCATGGCACTGAAGGAGTGACCGGCCCTCACACCCCGGGTCATGGCACTGAAGGTATGCCCGGCCCTCACACCCGTGGTCATAGAGCTAAACGAGTGTCCGGCCCTCACCCCCCGGGTCATATCATTGAAGGGGTGCCCGTCCCTCACACCCTGGGTCATATCACTGAAAAAATGCCCGGCCCTCACACCCCGGGTCATAGCTCTGAAGGCGTGCCCGGCCCTCACATCCCGGCTCATGGCACTGAAGGGTTGCCCGGCCCTGACGCCCAGGGTCATGTCACTGAAGGGGTGCCCGGCCCTCACACCCCTATTCATGGCACTGAAGGGGTGACCGGCCCTCACACCCCGGTTCATGACACTGACGGGGTGCCCGGCCCTCACACTCCGGGTCATGGTGCTGGAGGGGTGCCCGGCCCTCACACCCTGGGTCATGTCACTAAAGGGGTGACCCGCCCTCACACCCCGGGTCATGTCACTGAAGGGGTTCACGGCCCTCACACCCCGGGTTATGGACCTAAAGGGGTGCATGGCCCTCACACCCCGGGTCATGGGAATTTGAAGCAGTTCAGCCCTTGCCCCAGGTCGCCCAATTAGAGAATTGCCCAGCCCTCCACCCAGTTCATGTCACTGAAAGAGTGCCCGGCCCAAACACCAAAGATTTATGGCACTGAAAGGGGGCCGGGCCCTCACACCCCGATTCATGACACTGAAGGGGTGCCCGGCCCTCACACCTCGGGTCATGGTGCCTGAGGGGTGCCCGGCCCTCACACCCCGGGTCATGTGGTTGAAGTGGTTCCCTGCCATCACACCCAGGGTCATGGTGCTGATGGGGTTCCCGACCCTCACACCCCGATTCTTGGCACTGAAATCGAGCCCGGCCCTAACACTCTGGGTAATGGTGCTGAAGGGGTGCCCGGCCCTCACACCCCGATTCATTTCACTGAACTGGTGCCGGACCCTCACACCCGGGGTCATGTGAAGGGGTGCCCGGCCCTCACACCCCAGTTCGCAGCACTGTAGGGGTGCCCGGACCTCACACCCCGTTTCATGGCACTGAAAGGGTGCCGGGCCCTCACACTCCGATTCATGACACTGAAGGGGTGCCCGGCCCTCACACCCCGGGTCATGGCACTGAAGGGGTGCACGGCCCTCACACCCCAGGTCATGGACCTAAAGGGGTGCCCAGCCCTCACACCACGGGTCATGGGGTTGAAACGGTTCCCGGCCCTCACACCCCGGGTCATGGTGGTGGAGGGGTGCCTGGCCCTCACACCCCGGGTCATGGTGCTGAAGGGATGCTCGGCTTTCACACCCCGATTCATGGCCCTGAAAAGGTCCCCGACCCTCAAACCCCGAGTCATGGTGTCTGAGGGGTGCCCGGCCCTCACACCCCGGGTCATGTCACTAAAGGGGTGCCCGGCCCTCACACCCCGGGTCATGTCATTGAAGGTGTGCCTGAACCTCACACCCCGGGTCATGATGCTGGAGGTGTTCCCGAACCTCACACCCCGGGTTATGGTGCTGTTGGGGTGCCCGGCCCTCACACCCCGGTTCTTGGCACTGAAATCGAGCCCGGCCCTAACACCCTGGATCATGGTGCTAAAGGGGTACCCGGCCCTCACACCCCAGGTCATGGCACTGAAGGTGTGCCCGAACCTCAAACCCCGGGTCATGGTGCTGGAGGTGTGCCCGAACCTCACACCCCGGGTCATGTCACTGAAAGGGTGTCCGGCCCTCAAACCCCGGGTCATGTCATTGAAGGGGTGCCCGGCCCTTATCCCGGGTTATGTCAATGAAGGGGTGCCCAACTCTCACACCCCCGGTGATTTCACTGAAGGGGTGCCTGGCCCTCACACCCAGGGTCATGGTACTGAAGGGGTGCCCCGCCCTCACACCCCGAGTCATGGTGCTAATGGGGTGCCTGGCCCTTACACCCCGGGTCACGTGAAGAGGTGCCCGGCCCTCACACCCTGGTTCTTGGCACTGAAATCGAACCCGGCCCTAACACCCTGGATCATGGTGCTGAAGGGGTACCCGGCCCTCACACCCCGGGTCATGGCACTGAAGGTGTGCCCGAACCTCACACCCCGGGTCATGGTGCTGGAGGTGTGCCTGAACCTCACACCCCGGGTCATGTCACTGAAAGGGTGTCCGGCCCTCAAACCCCGGGTCATGTCATTGAAGGGGTGCCCGGCCCTCACACCCCGGTTCTTGGCACTGAAATCGAGCCCGGCCCTAACACACTGGATCATGGTTCTGAAGGGGTACCCGGCCCTCACACCC
>NW_024732382.1:0-21413 GCF_018991925.1 Homarus americanus | reverse complement strand
AGCCGGATTTGGAAAAACGTTGCTCTGATCACCTAAGCAGCACGGGAGGTCCCCATTAGAGGTTCACGGCGCCATAAGCTCGTTGAACAGGATTTGTGTGAAATATAGCAGAGTGTAGGACTGCTTTCATTGTCCTGGTGGCCCAGAGGTAGCGTTCCCCGGTCACAATTATAAGATCGTGGGTTCAAATCCTGGTGGGGTGAGGTTTTGATTATATGTAGAAGTCCGCGTGCTTTATTGGGCTAATGAAATATATATGGATCCTCGTGTTTTGAAGCCGCAGGTGGTAAAACGTTGCTCTGATCACCTAAGCGGCATGGGATGTCCCCATTAGAGGTTCACGGCGCCAAAAGCTCGTTGAACAGGCTTAATGTGAAATATAGCAGTGTTTAGGACTGCTTTTATTTTCCTGGTGGCCCAGAGGTAGCGTTCCCCGGTCACAATTATAAGATCGTGGGTTCAAATCCTGGTGGGGTGAGGTGTTGTTTATATGTAGAAGTACGCGTGCTTTATTGGGCTAATGAAATATATATGGATCCTCGTGTTTCGAAGCTGCATTTGGTAAAACGTTGCTCTGCTCACCTAAGCGGCACGGGTGGTCCCCATTAGAGATTCACGGTGCCATAAGCTCAATGAACAGGCATTGTGTGAAATATAGCAGAGTCTAGGACTGCTTTTAGTGTCCTGGTGGCCCAGAGGTAGCGTTCCCCGGTCACAATTAGAAGATCGTGGGTTCGAATCCTGGTGAGGTGAGTTGTTGATTATATGAAGAAGTCCGCGTGCTTTATTGGGCTAATTAAATATATATGGATCCTCGTATTTGCAAGCCGCATTTGGTAAAACGTTGCTCTGATCACCTAAGCGGCACGGGTGATCCCAATGAGAGGTTCACGGCGCCATAAGCTCGTTGAACAGGCTTTGTGTGAAATATAGCAGTGTCTAGGACTGATTTTATTGTCCTGGTGGCCCAGACGTAGCGTTCCCAGGTCAAAATTATAAGATCGTGCCTTCAAATCCTGGTGGGGTGAGGCGTTCATTATATGTAGAAGTCCGCGTGCTTTATTGGGCTAATGAAATATATATGGATCCTCGTGTTTTGAAGCCGCATTTGATAAAACGTTGCTCTGATCACCTAAGCGGCACGGGTGGTCCCCTATAGTGGTTCACAGCGCCATAAGCTCGTTGAACAGGATTTGTGTGTAATATAACAGAGTCTAGGACTGCTTATAGTGTCCTGGTGGCCCATAGGTAGCGTTCCTCAGTCACAATTATAAGATCGTGGGTTCGAATCCTGGTGGAGTGAGGTGTTGATTATATGTAGAAGTCCGCCTGCACTATTGGGCTAATGAAATATATATGGATCCTTGTGTTTCGAAGCCGGATTTGGTAAGACGTTGCTCTGATCACCTAAGCGGCACGGATGGTCCCCATTAGAGGTTCACGGCGCCATAAGCTCGTTGAACAGGCTTTGTTTGATATATAGTAGAGTCGAGCACTGCTTTTATTGTCCTGGTGGCCCAGAGGTAGCATACCCCGGTCACAATTATAAGATCGTGGGTTTGAATCCTGGTGGGGTGAGGTGTTGATTATATGTAGAAGTCCGAGTGCTTTATTGGGTTAATGAAATATATATGGATCCTCGTGTTTCCAAGCCGGATCTGGTAAAACGTTGCTCTGATCACCTAAGCGGCATGGGTGGTCCCCATTAGAGGTTCATGGTGCCATAAGGTCGTTGAACAGGCTTTGTGTGAAATATAGTAGAGTCTAGGACTGCTTTTAGTGTCCTGATTGCCCAGAGGTAGCGTTCCCCGGTCACAATTATAAGATCGTGGGTTCAAATCCTGGTGGGGTGAGGTGTTGATTATATGTAGAAGTCCGCGTGCTTTATTGGGTTAATAGGGTGTGTCATACGGAGGCGAATTTTTATTGTTGAGTTTGAAAAATCGGCCCATGGTATTAATGATGTAGTTCTATGTGCAGAATCATGTGATATCTTAAGATTTGAAAAGTTTTCATTTTTTGCTAGGTAAATTTTAACTTGAAATCTTATGAAAATTCAGTATTCCCACCCTTTTACCAACACCACTAAATAGCTTATTTAAAGTAAAGTAAATGTATCAGGTTAATTTATTAGGATGAAAATGATCCAGAATAGTGAAACGAATGATCTTGACACAATTATTAAATTTAATATTCCTTTAGAAAACAAAATCATCAAATACAAAAACCGGTTTTACTACTTTCATTAATTCGGCAGGTTGCTGCACACCATAGAGAGAACATGTCTTTCTTGCTTCTTACTACTCATCACCTCCCTGCTGACCAATTCTGAGCCTGGATGTAGCCTTCCTCCTCTCTCCTGGCTGTACATCAAGACTGCTGCCCTGCTCACTTGCTGCACACAACGAAGCCTATACTCTGCGTGAGAAAATAGGCAGGGAGTTGATGCATGTGGGGTTGTCCAGGAAAGCTCTGACTTGAACATTGGTGAGGCTGCAGGTAAGAGGGGGCTCACTGCCAGCCTGGATGTTATCCAGATCTATGAGATCAGTGAGGGTCTTGGCACCTAGATTGACTTCAGGAGTCTTCCTGACCCTGAAGGAATCGTCACCAACTGATTCGTCATGCCCAGATCCTCTCATAAGTCTCATATCCAAGATCTTTTTGACTGCCACTCTTCTCTCCTCCTCATCCTTACTGCAGAGCATTGTCTGCAGAACTGCCTCGGGATGAGCATACCAGGAAGATCTCCTCACAGTCTGCTCCACAATCTGAACAACCTTCTTGGCTGACTCCTCAGGAGCTCAAGCTGGAAGAGAACATGCCTCGGACCTTCGGAGAACGATGACTTGACCTTGGTGTTGAACCAATTTGGCAAGTAGACACTCACGATGAATTGGACAATAAGTCTCAGGTTGTGAAGCTGGTTCCCTTTCAGTTTATGATGAGCGACCCAAATTCTGCAGAACCTGAGAGCCGTTGTGAGCCACATAGAATGTGAGACTGGACCTATCTGCAGGTAAGCAAGTCTATCAGGCATGACTCCAGTTTTGATGGCACTGCAAATCATGTAACCATAGTACTGGTCAGTACTCAGGTCGTCAATGACAGTATGTGCAAGCTCAACGAGTGGAGGGCCAACTGTGATTTTTTAAAGCTCGGATTTATTTCTAACTCAGTGGCAGAGTCCAGCATCTTGCCAAGAGGACCAGACCATCTGTTGTTTGAAAGAGTCTTGCCATCCAGCTCCTGGATCAGATGTCTGAGTGGCAACTCGTTGGTGTGGAGGTCACAAACAATCCAGACCAGCTTCCTCCCAATCTTCCGCTCTATCCACTGTATGATCCCCCCTTGCCACCCTGTGTTCGTGTTGGTGCTGTCCCCTCCAATGGCCTGCAGGGTCTGGTCTACGTTCCTCTCTCTGAGCCAGTTCACAATGTTATCTGCCACTATCTCAGCTGGTTTCCTGATGTCATCTTTCTCTGGAGTGAAATGCCACAAATACTTCCCTCCTGGTTCACTGCAGCAGGAGTAGTGTTCCTCCTTCACCATGGCAGGGAACAACTTGTCAGAATCTCCAACTTTCATGAACACTTTAGTGTCATCCCTTCTCCCATCAAAGAACAAACAATTGATTCCATTTTCTCTTATCCCCTTATCAAACTCCTCTTCTAGATTACTGACAAGTTCCTCCTGAGCTCTCCCAAGAGAGATATCTCTTGCCTTTTCCCAACTGGTTAGCAGTCTCTCACTAATCTTCTTCTGACTTGTTATGACTGAAGGCTTGAACTGAGCGTTAGCCAGAGTGTACTGTGCCAAGACAGCTTTGGTCATATCACTGGTAATGTCTTTGTTTGTGTAATTTCTTTGGTTCTTTTCACTGATTTGCCTGATTAAAACACCGTATCTCAAAGCATCTCTCAATGTAGGCAACTCCGACTTCAGGAGCTCTCTCCCAGACCCAAGATAGTGACTGAGATGGCTGGATTTTTGGTTGCTCGTCCTGACACAAGCAGCCATCGCAAATATTATCAACTTATAAATGCATCAGAATCTGAAACAGAAAAAAAATATTGTTAGTTGGGTTGTTAAAGAATGAAGTCAGAAAGCAATGTTCACTATTTAATTGTAATGCACTAATGCAGCTGTACGTTAGATTTTCGATAAATTTCACGCTAAAATTTACCTAGCAAAAGGTTGCAAAATATTGAAACTGAAATTATTTTCTGTTTATATACACTAAAATCTACCAAAAAAGTGATGGGCCATTAGTTTTAGCTGATCTTCCCTCCTATGACACACCCTATTGGGTTAATGAAATATATATGGATCCTCGTGTTTCCAAGCCGGATCTGGTAAAACGTTGCTCTGATCACCCATGCGGCACGGGTGGTCCCCATTAGAGGTTCATGACGCCATAAGGTCGTTGAGCAGGCTTTGTGTGAAATTTAGTAGAGTCTAGGACTGCTTTTAGTGTCCTGCTGGCCCAGAGGAAGCGTTCCCCGGTCACAATTATAAGATCGTGGGTTCAAATCCTGGTGGGGTGAGGTGTTGATTATATGTAGAAGTCCGCGTGCTTTATTGGGCTAATGAAATATATATGGATCCTCGTGTTTCCAGGCCGGATTTGGTAAAACATTTTTCTGATCACCTAAGCGACACGGGTGGTTCACTATAGTGGTTCACAGCGCCATAAGCTCGTTGAACAGGCTTTGTGTGAAATATAGCAGAGTCTAGGAGTGCTTTTATTGTCCTGGTGGCCCAGAGGTAGCGTTCCCCGGTCACAATTATAAGATCGTGGGTTCAAATCCTGGTGGGGTGAGGTGTTGATTATATGTAGAAGTCCGCGTGCTTTATTGGGCTAATGAAATATATATGGATCCTCCTGTTTCGAAGCCGCATTTGGTAAAACGTTGCTCTGATCACCTAAGCGGCATGGGTGGTCCCCATTAGAGGTTCACGGCGCCATAAGCTCGTTAAACAGGCTTTGTGTGAAATATAGCAGAGTCTAGGACTGCTTTTATTGTCCTGGTGGCCCACAGGTAGCGTTCCCCAGTCACAATTATAAGATCGTGGGTTCGAATCCTGGTGGGATGAGGTGTTGATTAAATGTAGAAGTCCGCGTGCTTAATTGGGCTAATGAAATATATATGGATCCTCGTGTTTCGAAGCCCGATTTGGTAAAACGTTGCTCTGATCACCTAAGTGGCATGGATGGTCCCCATTAGAGGTTCACAGCGCCATAAGCTCGTTGAACAGGCTTTGTGTGAAATATAGCAGAGTCTAGGACAGCTTTTATTGTCCTGGTGGCCCAGAGGTAGCGTTCCCTGGTCACAATTAGAAGATCGTGGGTTCGAATCCTGGTGGGGTGAGGTATTGATTATATGTAGAAGTCCGCGTGCCTTATTGGGCTATTGAAATATATATGGATCCTCGTGTTTTGAAGCCGCATGTGGTAAAACGTTGTTCTGATCACCTAAGCGGCATGGGTGGTCCCCATTAGAGGTTCACGGCGCCATAAGCTCGTTGAACAGTCTTAGTGTGAAATATAGCAGAGTTTAGGACTGCTTTTATTTTCCTGGTGGCCCAGAGGTAGCGTTCCCTGGTCACAATTATAAGATCGTGGGTTCAAATCCTGGTGGGGTGAGGTGTTGATTATATGTAGAAGTCCGCGTGCTTTATTGGGCTAATGAAATATATATGGATCCTCGTGTTTTGAAGCCGCATTTGATAAAACGTTGCTCTGATCACCTAAGCGGCACGGGTGGTCCCCTATAGTGGTTCACAGCGCCATAAGCTCGTTGAACAGGATTTGTGTGAAATATAACAGAGTCTAGGACTGTTTATAGTGTCCTGGTGGCCCATAGGTAGCGTTCCTCAGTCACAGTTATAAGATCGTGGGTTCGAATCCTGGTGGGATGAGGTGTTGATTATATGTAGAAGTCCGCGTGCTTAATTGGGCTAATGAAATATATATGGATCCTCGTCTTTCGAAGCCGGATTTGGTAAAACGTTGCTCTGATCACCTAAGCGACACGGGTGGTCCCCATTAGAGATTCACGGTGCCATAAGCTCATTGAACAGGCTTTGTGTGAAATATAACAGAGTCTAGGACTGCTTATAGTGTCCTGGTGGCCCATAGGTAGCGTTCCTCAGTCACAGTTATAAGATCTTGGGTTCGAATCCTGGCGAGGTGAGGTGTTGATTATATGAAGAAGTCCGCGTGCTTTATTGGGCTAATGAAATATATATGGATCCTCGTGTTTTGAAGCCGCATTTGGTAAAACGTTGCTCTGATCACCTAAGCGGCACGGGTGGTGCCCATTAGAGGTTCACGGCGCCATAAGCTCGTTGAACAGGCTTTGTGTGAAATATAGCAGAGTCTAGGACTGCTTTTATTATCCTGGTGGCCCAGAGGTAGCGTTCCCCGGTCACAATTAAAAGATCGTGGGTTTAAATCCTGGTGGGGTGAGGTGTTGATTATATGTAGAAGTCCGCGTGCTTTATTGGGCTAATGAAATATATATGGATCCTCGTGTTTCGAAGCAGCATTTGGTAAAACGTTGCTCTGATCACCTAAGCGGCACGGGTGGTCCCCATGAGAGGTTCACGGCGCCATAAGCTCGTTGAACAGGCTTTGTGTGAAATATAGCAGTGTCTAGGACTGCTTTTATTGTCCTGGTGGCCCAGACGTAGCGTTCCCAGGTCAAAATTATAAGATCGTGGCTTCAAATCCTGGTGGGGTGAGGCGTTGATTATATGTAGAAGTCCGCGTGCTTTATTGGGCTAATGAAATATATATGGATCCTCGTGTTTTGAAGCCGCATTTGATAAAACGTTGCTCTGATCGCCTGAGCGGCACGGGTGGTCCCCTATAGTGGTTCACAGCGCCATAAGCTCGTTGAACAGGATTTGTGTGAAATATAACAGAGTCTAGGACTGCTTATAGTGTCCTGGTGGCCCATAGGTAGCGTTCCTCAGTCACAGTTATAAGATCGTGGGTTCGAATCCTGGTGGGATGAGGTGTTGATTATATGTAGAAGTCCGCGTGCTTAATTGGGCTAATGAAATATATATGGATCCTCGTGTTTCGAAGCCGGATTTGGTAAAACGTTGCTCTGATCACCTAAGCGACACGGGTGGTCCCCATTAGAGATTCACGGTGCCATAAGCTCATTGAACAGGCTTTGTGTGAAATATAACAGAGTCTAGGACTGCTTATAGTGTCCTGGTGGCCCATAGGTAGCGTTCCTCAGTCACAGTTATAAGATCTTGGGTTCGAATCCTGGTGAGGTGAGGTGTTGATTATATGAAGAAGTCCGCGTGCTTTATTTGGCTAATGAAATATATATGGATCCTCGTGTTTTGAAGCCGCATTTGGTAAAACGTTGCTCTGATCACCTAAGCGGCACGGGTGGTCCCCATTAGAGGTTCACGGCGCCATAAGCTCGTTGAACAGGCTTTGTGTGAAATATAGCAGAGTCTAGGACTGCTTTTATTATCCTGGTGGCCCAGAGGTAGCGTTCCCCGGTCACAATTAAAAGATCGTGGGTTTAAATCCTGGTGGGGTGAGGTGTTGATTATATGTAGAAGTCCGCGTGCTTTATTGGGCTAATGAAATATATATGGATCCTCGTGTTTCGAAGCAGCATTTGGTAAAACGTTGCTCTGATCACCTAAGCGGCACGGGTGGTCCCCATGAGAGGTTCACGGCGCCATAAGCTCGTTGAACAGGCTTTGTGTGAAATATAGCAGTGTCTAGGACTGCTTTTATTGTCCTGGTGGCCCAGACGTAGCCTTCCCAGGTCAAAATTATAAGATCGTGGCTTCAAATCCTGGTGGGGTGAGGCGTTGATTATATGTAGAAGACTGCGTGCTCTATTGGGCTAATGAAATATAGATGGATCCTTGTGTTTCGAAGCCGGATTTGGTAAAACGTTGCTCTGATCACCTAAGCGGCACGGATGGTCCCCATTAGAGGTTCACAGCGCCATAAGCTCGTTGAACAGGCTTTGTGTGAAATATTGCAGAGTCTAGGACTGCTTTTATTGTCCTGGTGGCCCAGAGGTAGCGTTCCCCGGTCACAATTAGAAGATCGTGGGTTCGAATCCTGGTGGGGTGAGGTGTTGATTATATGTAGAAGCCTCGTGCTTTATTTGGGAAATTAAATATATATGGATCCTCGTGTTTTGAAGCCGCATTTGGTAAAACGTTGCTCTGATCACCTAAGCAGCACGGGTGGTCCCCATTAGAGGTTCACGGCGCCATAAGCTCGTTGAACAGGCTTTGTTTGATATATAGTAGAGTCTAGGACTGCTTTTATTGTCCTGGTGGCCCAGAGGTAGCGTTCCCTGGTCACAATTATAAGATCGTGGGTTCGAATCCTGGTGGGGTGAGGTGTTGATTATATGTAGAAGTCCGCGTGCTTTATTGGGCTAATGAAATATATATGGATCCTCGTGTTTCGAAGCCGCATTTGGTAAAACGTTGCTCTGATCACCTAAGCGGCATGGGTGGTCCCCATTAGAGGTTCACGGCGCCATAAGCTCGTTGAACAGGCTTTGTTTGATATATAGTAGAGTCTAGGACTGCTTTTATTGTCCCGGTGGCCCAGAGGTAGCATACCCCAGTTACAATTATAAGATCGTGGGTTCAAATCTTGGTGGGGTGAGGTGTTGATTATATGTAGAAGTCCGCTTGCTTTATTGGGCTAATGAAATATATATGGATCCTCGTGTTTCCAGGCCGGATTTGGTAAAATATTGCTCTGATCACCTAAGCGACACGGGTGGTTTCCTATAGTGGTTCACAGCGCCATAAGCTCGTTGAACAGGCTTTGTGTGAAATATAGCAGAGTCTAGGAGTGCTTTTATTGTCCTGGTGGCCCAGAGGTAGCGTTCCCTGGTCACAATTATAAGATCGTGGGTTCAAATCCTGGTGGGGTGAGGTGTTGATTATATGTAGAAGTCCGCGTGCTTTATTGGGCTAATGAAATATATATGGATCCTCGTGTTTCGAAGCCGCATTGGGTTAACGTTGCTCTGATCACCTAAGCGGCACAGGTGGTCCCCATTAGAGGTTCACGGCGCCATAAGCTCGTTAAACAGGCTTTGTGTGAAATATAGCAAGTCTAGGACTGCTTTTATTGTCCTGGTGGCCCTGAGGTAGCGTTCCCCAGTCACAATTATAAGTCGTGGGTTCAAATCCTGGTGGGGTGAGGTGTTGATTATATGTAGAAGTCCGCGTGCTCTATTGGGCTAATGAAATATATATGGATCCTCGTGTTTCAAGCCGGATTTGGTAAAACGTTGCCCTGATCACCTAAGCGGCACGGGTGGTCGCCTATAGTGGTTCACGGTGCCATAAGCTCGTTAAACAGGCTTTGTGTGAAATATAACAGAGTCTTGGACTGCTTATAGTGTCCTGGTGGCCCATAGGTAGCGTTCCTCGGTCACAATTATAAGATCGTGGGTTCGAATCCTGGTGAGATGAGGTGTTGATTATATGTAGAAGTCTGCGTGCTTAATTGGGCTAATGAAATATATATGGATCCTCGTGTTTCGAAGCCGGATTTGGGAAAACGTTGCTCTGATCACCTAAGCGGCAAGGATGGTCCCCATTAGAGGTTCACAGCGCCATAAGCTCGTTGAACAGGCTTTGTGTGAAATATAACAGAGTCTAGGACTGCTTATAGTGTCCTGGTGGCCCAGAGGTAGCGATCCCTGGTCATAATTATAAGATCGTGGGTTCGAATCCTGATGGGGTGAGGTATTGATTATATGTAGAAGTCCGCGTGCTTTATTGGGCTAATGAAATATATATGGATCCTCGTGTTTCGAAGCCGCATTTGGTAAAACGTTGCTCTAATCACCTAAGCGGCACGGGTGGTCCCCATGAGAGGTTCACGGCGCTATAAGCTCGTTGAACAGGCTTTGTGTGAAATATAGGAGAGTCTAGGACTGCTTTTATTGTCCTGGTGGCCCAGAGGTAGCGTTCCCCGGTCACAATTATAAGATCGTGGCTTCAAATCCTCGTGGGGTGAGGGATTGATTATATGTAGAAGTCCGAGTGCTTTATTGGGTTAATGAAATATATATGGATCCTCGTGTTTCCAAGCCGGATCTGGTAAAACGTTGCTCTGATCACATAAGCTGCACGGATGGTCCCCATTAGAGGTTCACGGCGCCATAAGCTCGTTAAACAGGCTTTGTGTGAAATATAGCAGAGTCTAGGACTGCTTTTATTGTCCTGGTGGCCCACAGGTAGCGTTCCCCAGTCAGAATTATAAGTTCGTGGGTTCAAATCCTGGTGGGGTGAGGTGTTGATTATATGTAGAAGTCCGCGTGCTCTATTGGGCTAATGAAATATATATGGATCCTCGTGTTTCCAAGCCGGATTTGGTAAAACGTTGCCCTGATCACCTAAGCGGCACGGGTGGTCGCCTATAGTGGTTCACGGTGCCATAAGCTCGTTAAACAGGCTTTGTGTGAAATATAACAGAGTCTTGGACTGCTTATAGTGTCCTGGTGGCCCATAGGTAGCGTTCCTCGGTCACAATTATAAGATCGTGGGTTCGAATCCTGGTGAGATGAGGTGTTGATTATATGTAGAAGTCTGCGTGCTTAATTGGGCTAATGAAATATATATGGATCCTCGTGTTTCGAAGCCGGATTTGGGAAAACGTTGCTCTGATCACCTAAGCGGCAAGGATGGTCCCCATTAGAGGTTCACAGCGCCATAAGCTCGTTGAACAGGCTTTGTGTGAAATATAACAGAGTCTATGACTGCTTATAGTGTCCTGGTGGCCCAGAGGTAGCGATCCCTGGTCATAATTATAAGATCGTGGGTTCGAATCCTGGTGGGGTGAGGTATTGATTATATGTAGAAGTCCGCGTGCTTTATTGGGCTAATGAAATATATATGGATCCTCGTGTTTCGAAGCCGCATTTGGTAAAACGTTGCTCTAATCACCTAAGCGGCACGGGTGGTCCCCATGAGAGGTTCACGGCGCTATAAGCTCGTTGAACAGGCTTTGTGTGAAATATAGGAGAGTCTAGGACTGCTTTTATTGTCCTGGTGGCCCAGAGGTAGCGTTCCCCGGTCACAATTATAAGATCGTGGCTTCAAATCCTCGTGGGGTGAGGCATTGATTATATGTAGAAGTCCGAGTGCTTTATTGGGTTAATGAAATATATATGGATCCTCGTGTTTCCAAGCCGGATCTGGTAAAACGTTGCTCTGATCACATAAGCTGCACGGATGGTCCCCATTAGAGGTTTACGGCGCCAAAAGCTCGTTGATCGACTTTGTTTGATATATAGTAGAGTCTAGGACTGCTTATAGTGTCCTGGTGGCCCAGAGGTAGCGATCCCTGGTCATAATTAGAAGATCGTGGTTTCGAATCCTGGTGGGGCGAGGTATTGATTATATGTAGAAGTCCGAGTGCTTTATTGGGTTAATGAAATATATATGGATCCTCGTGTTTCCAAGCCGGATCTGGTAAAACTTTGCTCTGATCACCCAAGCGGCACGGGTGGTCCCCATTAGAGGTTCATGGCGCCATAAGGTAGTTGAACAGGCTTTGTGTGAAATATAGTAGAGTCTAGGACTGCTTTTAGTGTCCTGATGGCCCAGAGGTGGCGTTCCCCGGTCACAATTATACGATCGTGGGTTCAAATCCTGGTGGGGTGAGGTGTTGATTATATGTAGAAGTCCGCGTGCTTTATTGGGCTAATGAAATATATATGGATCCTCGTGTTTCCAGGCCGGATTTGGTAAAACATTGCTCTGATCACCTAAGCGACACGGGTGGTTCCCTATAGTGGTTCACAGCGCCAAAAGCTCGTTGAACAGGCTTTGTGTGAAATATAGCAGAGTCTAGGACTGCTTTTATTGTCCTGGTGGCCCAGAGGTAGCGTTCCCCGGTCACAATTATAAGATCGTGGGTTCAAATCCTGGTGGGGTGAGGTGTTGATTATATGTAGAAGTCCGCGTGCTTTTTTGGGCTAATGAAATATATGGATCCTCGTGTTTCGAAGCCGCATTTGGTAAAACGTTGCTCTGATCATCTAAGCGGCACGGGTGGTCCCCATTAGAGGTTCACGGCGCCATTAGCTCGTTAAACAGGCTTTGTGTGAAATATAGCAGAGTCTAGGACTGCTTTTATTATCCTGGTGGCCCAGAGGTAGCGTTCCCAGGTCACAATTATAATAACGTGGGTTTAAATCCTGGTGGGGTGAGGTGTTGATTATATGTAGAAGTCCGCGTGCTTTTTTGGGCTAATGAAATATATGGATCCTCGTGTTTCGAAGCCGCATTTGGTAAAACGTTGCTCTGATCATCTAAGCGGCACGGGTGGTCCCCATTAGAGGTTCACGGCGCCATTAGCTCGTTAAACAGGCTTTGTGTGAAATATAGCAGAGTCTAGGACTGCTTTTATTATGCTGGTGGCCCAGAGGTAGCGTTCCCAGGTCACAATTATAATAACGTGGGTTTAAATCCTGGTGGGGTGAGGTGTTGATTATATGTAGAAGTCCGCATGATTTATTGGGCTAATGAAATATATATATGGATCCTCGTGTTTCGAAGCAGCATTTGGTAAAACGTTGCTCTGATCACCTAAGCGGCACGGGTGGTCCCCATTAGAGGTTTACGGCGCCATAAGCTCGTTGATCGGCCTTGTTTGATATATAGTTGAGTCTAGGACTGCTTTTATTATCCTGGTGGCCAAGAGGTAGCATACCCCGGTCACAATTTTAAGATCGTGGGTTTGAATCCTGGTGGGGTGAGGTGTTGATTATATGTAGAAGTCCGAGTGCTTTATTGGGTTAATGAAATATATATGGATCCTCGTGTTTCCAAGCCGGATCTGGTAAAACGTTGCTCTGATCACCTAAGCGGCACGGGTGGTCCCCAATAGTGGTTCACGGTGACATAAGCTCGTTGAACAGGCTTTATGTGAAATATAACAGAGTCTAGGACTGCTTATAGTGTCCTGGTGGCCCAGAGGTAGCGTTCCCCGGTCACAATTATAAGATCGTGGCTTCAAATCCTCGTGGGGTGAGGCATTGATTATATGTAGAAGTCCGAGTGCTTTATTGGGTTAATGAAATATATATGGATCCTCGTGTTTCCAAGCCGGATTTGGTAAAACGTTGCTCTGATCACATAAGCGGCACAGATGGTCCCCATTAGAGGTTCATGGCGCCATAAGGTAGTTGAACAGGCTTTGTGTGAAATATAGTAGAGTCTAGGACTGCTTTTAGTGTCCTGATGGCCCAGAGGTGGCGTTCCCCGGTCACAATTATACGATCGTGGGTTCAAATCCTGGTGGGGTGAGGTGTTGATTATATGTAGAAGTCCGCGTGCTTTATTGGGCTAATGAAATATATATGGATCCTCGTGTTTCCAGGCCGGATTTGGTAAAACATTGCTCTGATCACCTAAGCGACACGGGTGGTTCCCTATAGTGGTTCACAGCGCCATAAGCTCGTTGAACAGGCTTTGTGTGAAATATAGCAGAGTCTAGGACTGCTTTTATTGTCCTGGTGGCCCAGAGGTAGCGTTCCCCGGTCACAATTATAAGATCGTGGGTTCAAATCCTGGTGGGGTGAGGTGTTCATTAGATGTAGAAGTCCGCGTGCTTTATTGGGCTAATGAAATATATATGGATCCTCGTGTTTCGAAGCCGCATTTGGTAAAACGTTGCTCTGATCACCTAAGCGGCATGGGTGGTCCCCATTTGAGGTTCACGGCGCCATAAGCTCGTTGAACAGGCTTTGTGTGAAATATAGCAGAGTCTAGGACTGCTTTTATTATCCTGGTGGCCCAGAGGTAGCGTTCCCCGGTCACAATTATAATAACGTGGGTTTAAATCCTGGTGGGGTGAGGTGTTGATTATATGTAGAAGTCCGCATGATTTATTGGGCTAATGAAATATATATGGATCCTCGTGTTTCGAAGCAGCATTTGGTAAAACGTTGCTCTGATCACCTAAGCGGCACGGGTGGTCCCCATGAGAGGTTCACGGCGCCATAAGCTCTTTGAACAGGCTTTGTATGAAATATAGCAGTGTCTAGGACTGCTTTTATTGTCCTGGTGGCCCAGACGTAGCGTTCCCCGGTCACAATTATAAGATCGTGGCTTCAAATCCTGATGGGGTGAGGCGTTGATTATATGTAGAAGTCTGCGTGCTTTATTGGGCTAATGAAATATATATGGATCCTCGTGTTTTGAAGCCGCATTCTATAAAACGTTGCTCTGATCACCTAAGCAGCACGGGTGGTCCCCTATAGTGGTTCACAGCGCCATAAGCTCGTTGAACAGGATTTGTGTGAAATATATCAGAGTCTAAGACTGCTTATAGTGTCCTGGTGGCCCATAGGTAGCGTTCCTGGGTCACAATTACAAGATCGTGGTTTCGAATCCTGGTGGAGTGAGGTGTTGATTATATGTAGAAGTCCACGTGCTCTATTGGGCTAATGAAATATATATGGATCCTTGTGTTTCGAAGTCGGATTTGGTAAAACGTTGCTCTGATCACCTAAGCGGCACGGATGGTTCCCATTAGAGGTTCACAGCGCCATAAGCTCGTTGAACAGGCTTTGTGTGAAATTTAGCAGAGTCTAGGACTGCTTTTATTGTCCTGGTGGCCCAGAGGTAGCGTTCCCCGGTCACAATTAGAAGATCGTGGGTTCGAATCCTGGTGGGGTGAGGTGTTGATTATATGGAGAAGCCGCGTGCTTTATTGGGGAAATTTAATATATATGGATCCTCGTGTTTTGAAGCCGGATCTGGTAAAACGTTGCTCTGATCACCTAAGCGGCACGGGTGGTCCCCATTAGAGGTTTACGGCGCCATAAGCTCGTTGATCGGCTTTGTTTGATATATAGTTGAGTCTAGGACTGCTTTTATTGTCCTGGTGGCCAAGAGGTAGCATACCCCGGTCAAAATTATAATAACGTGGGTTTAAATCCTGGTGGGGTGAGGTGTTGATTATATGTAGAAGTCCGCATGATTTATTGGGCTAATGAAATATATATGGATCCTCGTGTTTCGAAGCAGCATTTGGTAAAACGTTGCTCTGATCACCTAAGCGGCACGGGTGGTCCCCATTAGAGGTTTACGGCGCCATAAGCTCGTTGATCGGCTTTGTTTGATATATAGTTGAGTCTAGGACTGCTTTTATTATCCTGGTGGCCAAGAGGTAGCATACCCCGGTCACAATTTTAAGATCGTGGGTTTGAATCCTGGTGGGGTGAGGTGTTGATTATATGTAGAAGTCCGAGTGCTTTATTGGGTTAATGAAATATATATGGATCCTCGTGTTTCCAAGCCGGATCTGGTAAAACGTTGCTCTGATCACCTAAGCGGCACGGGTGGTCCCCAATAGTGGTTCACGGTGACATAAGCTCGTTGAACAGGCTTTATGTGAAATATAACAGAGTCTAGGACTGCTTATAGTGTCCTGGTGGCCCAGAGGTAGCGTTCCCCGGTCACAATTATAAGATCGTGGCTTCAAATCCTCGTGGGGTGAGGCATTGATTATATGTAGAAGTCCGAGTGCTTTATTGGGTTAATGAAATATATATGGATCCTCGTGTTTCCAAGCCGGATTTGGTAAAACGTTGCTCTGATCACATAAGCGGCACAGATGGTCCCCATTAGAGGTTTACGGCGCCATAAGCTCGTTGATCGGCTTTGTTTGATATATAGTAGAGTCTAGGACTGCTTATAGTGTCCTGGTGGCCCAGAGGTGGCGTTCCCCGGTCACAATTATACGATCGTGGGTTCAAATCCTGGTGGGGTGTGTTGTTGATTATATGTAGAAGTCCGCGTGCTTTATTGGGCTAATGAAATATATATGGATCCTCGTGTTTCCAGGCCGGATTTGGTAAAACATTGCTCTGATCACCTAAGCGACACGGGTGGTTCCCTATAGTGGTTCACAGCGCCATAAGCTCGTTGAACAGGCTTTGTGTGAAATATAGCAGAGTCTAGGACTGCTTTTATTGTCCTGGTGGCCCAGAGGTAGCGTTCCCCGGTCACAATTATAAGATCGTGGGTTCAAATCCTGGTGGGGTGAGGTGTTCATTAGATGTAGAAGTCCGCGTGCTTTATTGGGCTAATGAAATATATATGGATCCTCGTGTTTCGAAGCCGCATTTGGTAAAACGTTGCTCTGATCACCTAAGCGGCATGGGTGGTCCCCATTTGAGGTTCACGGCGCCATAAGCTCGTTGAACAGGCTTTGTGTGAAATATAGCAGAGTCTAGGACTGCTTTTATTATCCTGGTGGCCCAGAGGTAGCGTTCCCCGGTCACAATTATAATAACGTGGGTTTAAATCTTGGTGGGGTGAGGTGTTGATTATATGTAGAAGTCCGCATGATTTATTGGGCTAATGAAATATATATGGATCCTCGTGTTTCGAAGCAGCATTTGGTAAAACGTTGCTCTGATCACCTAAGCGGCACGGGTGGTCCCCATGAGAGGTTCACGGCGCCATAAGCTCTTTGAACAGGCTTTGTATGAAATATAGCAGTGTCTAGGACTGCTTTTATTGTCCTGGTGGCCCAGACGTAGCGTTCCCCGGTCACAATTATAAGATCGTGGCTTCAAATCCTGGTGGGGTGAGGCGTTGATTATATGTAGAAGTCCGCGTGCTTTATTGGGCTAATGAAATATATATGGATCCTCGTGTTTTGAAGCCGCATTCTATAAAACGTTGCTCTGATCACCTAAGCGGCACGGGTGGTCCCTTATAGTGGTTCACAGCGCCATAAGCTCGTTGAACAGGATTTGTGTGAAATATATCAGAGTCTAGGACTGCTTATAGTGTCCTGGTGGCCCATAGGTAGCGTTCCTCGGTCACAATTATAAGATCGTGGTTTCGAATCCTGGTGGAGTGAGGTGTTGATTATATGTAGAAGTCCACGTGCTCTATTGGGCTAATGAAATATATATGGATCCTTGTTTTTCGAAGTCGGATTTGGTAAAACGTTGTTCTGATCACCTAAGCGGCACGGATGGTCCCCATTAGAGGTTCACAGCGCCATAAGCTCGTTGAACAGGCTTTGTGTGAAATATAGCAGAGCCTAGGACTGCTTTTATTGTCCTGGTGGCCCAGACGTAGGTAGCGTTCCCCGGTCACAATTATAAGATCGTGGCTTCAAATCCTCGTCGGGTGAGGCATTGATTATATGTAGAAGTCCGAGTGCTTTATTGGGTTAATGAAATATATATGGATCCTCGTGTTTCCAAGCCGGATCTGGTAAAACGTTGCTCTGATCACATAAGCGGCACGGATGGTCCCCATTAGAGGTTTACGGCGCCATAAGCTCGTTGATCGGCTTTGTTTGATATATAGTAGAGTCTAGGACTGCTTATAGTGTCCTGGTATTTAGTATGATCCTGGTCGCTTGAATTACAAGATCGTGGGTTCGAATCCTGGTGGGGTGAGTGTTGATTATATGTAGAGATCCGCGTGCTATTGGGGCTAATAAAATATATATGGATGCTCGTGTTTCCAAGCCGGATATGGTAAAACGTTGCTCTGATCACCTAAGGGGCACGGGTGGTCCCCATTAGAGGTTCATGGCGCCATAAGGTCGTTGAACAGGCTTTGTGTGATATATAGTAGAGTCTAGGACTGCTTTTATTGTCCTGGTGGCCCAGGCGTATTAAGCGTTCCCCGGTCACAATTATAAGATCGTGGCTTCAAATCCTGGTGGGGTGAGGCGTTGATTATATGTAGAAGTCTGCGTGCTTTAATGGGCTAATGAAATATATATGGATCCTCGTGTTTTGAATGCGCATTCTATAAAACGTTGCTCTGATCACCTAAGCGGCACGGGTGGTCCCCTATAGTGGTTCACAGCGCCATAAGCTCGTTGAACAGGATTTGTGTGAAATATATCAGAGTCTAAGACTGCTTATAGTGTCCTGGTGGCCCATAGGTAGCGTTCCTGGGTCACAATTACAAGATCGTGGTTTCGAATCCTTGTGGAGTGAGGTGTTGATTATATGTAGAAGTCCACGTGCTCTATTGGGCTAATGAAATATATATGGATCCTTGTGTTTCGAAGTCGGATTTGGTAAAACGTTGCTCTGATCACCTAAGCGGCACGGATGGTTCCCATTAGAGGTTCACAGCGCCATAAGCTCGTTGAACAGGCTTTGTGTGAAATTTAGCAGAGTCTAGGACTGCTTTTATTGTCCTGGTGGCCCAGAGGTAGCGTTCCCCGGTCACAATTAGAAGATCGTGGGTTCGAATCCTGGTGGGGTGAGGTGTTGATTATATGGAGAAGCCGCGTGCTTTATTGGGGAAATTTAATATATATGGATCCTCGTGTTTTGAAGCCGGATCTGGTAAAACGTTGCTCTGATCACCTAAGCGGCACGGGTGGTCCCCATTAGAGGTTTACGGCGCCATAAGCTCGTTGATCGGCTTTGTTTGATATATAGTTGAGTCTAGGACTGCTTTTATTGTCCTGGTGGCCAAGAGGTAGCATACCCCGGTCAAAATTATAATAACGTGGTTTTAAATCCTGGTGGGGTGAGGTGTTGATTATATGTAGAAGTCCGCATGATTTATTGGGCTAATGAAATATATATGGATCCTCGTGTTTCGAAGCAGCATTTGGTAAAACGTTGCTCTGATCACCTAAGCGGCACGGGTGGTCCCCATTAGAGGTTTACGGCGCCATAAGCTCGTTGATCGGCTTTGTTTGATATATAGTTGAGTCTAGGACTGCTTTTATTATCCTGGTGGCCAAGAGGTAGCATACCCCGGTCACAATTTTAAGATCGTGGGTTTGAATCCTGGTGGGGTGAGGTGTTGATTATATGTAGAAGTCCGAGTGCTTTATTGGGTTAATGAAATATATATGGATCCTCGTGTTTCCAAGCCGGATCTGGTAAAACGTTGCTCTGATCACCTAAGCGGCACGGGTGGTCCCCAATAGTGGTTCACGGTGACATAAGCTCGTTGAACAGGCTTTATGTGAAATATAACAGAGTCTAGGACTGCTTATAGTGTCCTGGTGGCCCAGAGGTAGCGTTCCCCGGTCACAATTATAAGATCGTGGCTTCAAATCCTCGTGGGGTGAGGCATTGATTATATGTTGAAGTCCGAGTGCTTTATTGGGTTAATGAAATATATATGGATCCTCGTGTTTCCAAGCCGGATTTGGTAAAACGTTGCTCTGATCACATAAGCGGCACAGATGGTCCCCATTAGAGGTTTACGGCGCCATAAGCTCGTTGATCGGCTTTGTTTGATATATAGTAGAGTCTAGGACTGCTTATAGTGTCCTGGTGGCCCAGAGGTAGCGATCCCTGGTCATAATTAGAAGATCGTGGGTTCGAATCCTGGTGGGGTGAGGTGTTGATTATATGTAGAATGCCGCGTGCTTTATTGGGTTAATGAAATACATATGGATCCTCGTGTTTCCAAGCCGGATCTGGTAAAACTTTGCTCTGATCACTCAAGCGGCACGGGTGGTCCCCATTAGAGGTTCATGGCGCCATAAGGTAGTTGAACAGGCTTTGTGTGAAATATAGTAGAGTCTAGGACTGCTTTTAGTGTCCTGATGGCCCAGAGGTGGCGTTCCCCGGTCACAATTATACGATCGTGGGTTCAAATCCTGGTGGGGTGAGGTGTTGATTATATGTAGAAGTCCGCGTGCTTTATTGGGCTAATGAAATATATATGGATCCTCGTGTTTCCAGGCCGGATTTGGTAAAACATTGCTCTGATCACCTAAGCGACACGGGTGGTTCCCTATAGTGGTTCACAGCACCATAAGCTCGTTGAACAGGCTTCGTGTGAAATATAGCAGAGTCTAGGACTGCTTTTATTGTCCTGGTGGCCCAGAGGTAGCGTTCCCCGGTCACAATTATAAGATCGTGGGTTCAAATCCTGGTGGGGTGAGGTGTTCATTAGATGTAGAAGTCCGCGTGCTTTATTGGGCTAATGAAATATATATGGATCCTCGTGTTTCAAAGCCGCATTTGGTAAAACGTTGCTCTGATCACCTAAGCGGCATGGGTGGTCCCCATTTGAGGTTCACGGCGCCATAAGCTCGTTGAACAGGCTTTGTGTGAAATATAGCAGAGTCTAGGACTGCTTTTATTATCCTGGTGGCCCAGAGGTAGCGTTCCCCGGTCACAATTATAATAACGTGGGTTTAAATCTTGGTGGGGTGAGGTGTTGATTATATGTAGAAGTCCGCATGATTTATTGGGCTAATGAAATATATATGGATCCTCGTGTTTCGAAGCAGCATTTGGTAAAACGTTGCTCTGATCACCTAAGCGGCACGGGTGGTCCCCATGAGAGGTTCACGGCGCCATAAGCTCTTTGAACAGGCTTTGTATGAAATATAGCAGTGTCTAGGACTGCTTTTATTGTCCTGGTGGCCCAGACGTAGCGTTCCCCGGTCACAATTATAAGATCGTGGCTTCAAATCCTGATGGGGTGAGGCGTTGATTATATGTAGAAGTCTGCGTGCTTTATTGGGCTAATGAAATATATATGGATTCTCGTGTTTTGAAGCCGCATTCTATAAAACGTTGCTCTGATCACCTAAGCAGCACGGGTGGTCCCCTATAGTGGTTCACAGCGCCATAAGCTCGTTGAACAGGATTTGTGTGAAATATATCAGAGTCTAAGACTGCTTATAGTGTCCTGGTGGCCCATAGGTAGCGTTCCTCGGTCACAATTACAAGATCGTGGTTTCGAATCCTGGTGGAGTGAGGTGTTGATTATATGTAGAAGTCCACGTGCTCTATTGGGCTAATGAAATATATATGGATCCTTGTGTTTCGAAGTCGGATTTGGTAAAACGTTGCTCTGATCACCTAAGCGGCACGGGTGGTCCCCAATAGTGGTTCACGGTGACATAAGCTCGTTGAACAGGCTTTATGTGAAATATAACAGAGTCTAGGACTGCTTATAGTGTCCTGGTGGCCCAGAGGTAGCGTTCCCCGGCCACAATTATAAGAACGTGGCTTCAAATCCTCGTGGGGTGAGGCATTGATTATATGTAGAAGTCCGAGTGCTTTATTGGGTTAATGAAATATATATGGATCCTCGTGTTTCCAAGCCGGATTTGGTAAAACGTTGCTCTGATCACATAAGCGGCACAGATGGTCCCCATTAGAGGTTTACGGCGCCATAAGCTCGTTGATCGGCTTTGTTTGATATATAGTAGAGTCTAGGACTGTTTATAGTGTCCTGGTGGCCCAGAGGTAGCGATCCCTGGTCATAATTAGAAGATCGTGGGTTCGAATCCTGGTGGGGTGAGGTGTTGATTATATGAAGAAGTCCGCGTGCTTTATTGGGCTAATAAAATTTATATGGATCCTCGTGTTTCGAAGCCGCATTTGGTAAACGTTGCTCTGATCACCTAA
>NW_024732381.1:0-18430 GCF_018991925.1 Homarus americanus | reverse complement strand
TAGAGACCGGCAACGAAGATTGCAGGAAGCAATGGAGATCAATGTTCGGAGACGTAAGGAAATAAATAGAAGAAAAGAGAAGAGAAAGCCCACGAGAGTAGCTGGGAAGTGGGCCAGGAGGTTTTGCTGAGGAACAATGTAAAAATAGGCCGGTGTAAGCTGCAAAACCATTGGTTTGATACGAGATGGCACATTGTTGAGGTCCTAAATCCAAGGCCCGGTTTATATCGCATTGAGCCCAGTGGGGGAGAAGACCTGGAAGCGAGAGTGGAAAACCGGAGCAACTTGAAGGCTGCTCCAACCCTAAGGCATCCGGGAGACCCAGCGATGGATGAATCTGCGGAGGAAGACGAGGAGCCCCACTCCAGATGAGCAAGATGAAGAGAAGTAGTTCAGAGAGGTCGATCGAGCCTGCAACTGAAAGACGAAGCCGACAAATTACAGTTTAGGTTGCAGGGTAATGAGAAGGGGCAGGTTGTCGAGGGTGAGTTGGAGGAGCTGTGAGTAGGGCAGAGGGTATTGGAGAGATGGTTAGGTCAGAGATGTGCGTTGAGTAGTGGTTGCTGTCATGAGCGGGATTGAGTTGCTGTCATGAGCGGGATTGAGAGTACGGTTGTAATGTTCAGGGCCTCACTAATATGGACTGGTACATTGTCAGAGGGTTGGTCTGCTGGCATGAGGTTCGGAGACGTGGACTGAGTATTTTTTTGACACTGGTTCCTCTTAGCTCAAGGGCCAGGCAAAAGGAGAGCATGTTTGTTTTGGACTGAGTATTGTTTTGACACTGGTTCCTCTTAGCTCAAGGGCCAGGCAAAAGGAGAGCATGTTTGTTTTGGACTGTGTATTTTTTTGACACTGGTTCCTCTTAGTTCAAGGGCCAGGCAAAAGGGGAGCGTGATGTTCTGGTTGGATTGAGTTGGGCTAGGAAGAAATGGAGTTGCTAGCTGCGAGTGGAATAGTACAGAGTTGAAGGTGGGTTCTAAGTTGTTCTCTCAGCACATGAGGGCAGTGCTGTCTTTTTTTAGGGGGTCGAGTGTTAGCGGGAGAGAAAAGGAGAGAAGAGAAGACAAATGCTGCATTTAGCACGTTAAAGGGGTGAGGTACAGTCCTTAGAACAAAATTTTAGGGGGGTCGTATGCATGTTTTCTCAGCACATAAGGACAGTGCTGTCTTTTTTTAGGGGGGTCGATTGTAATATCCAGAAATTTCAGAGTAATTTCAAATGCCCCGCCATGAGTGATACTGAGCGTTCAAGGTCATCTGAGGGGAGGGAGCGCTGCCTGCTCGTAGCGAGAGATTGCGGAACTAGGCCTATATGATATTAAATGTGATTTACCGAATTAATAATGATGCGATTCATGAAGTTAAGGGACTATTATTGAATTTGAAATTATTATGGATCGTTTAGCAGTCTGAATAATGTTACGGGTGTCCCAAGGAGTTATTAGTTAGGCGGTAAATATATCACGTAGACCTAAGCTAACGCCTTGAGGAGACGCGACACTGGCTAGGCCCCAGTCCCGGAGAGCATTCACACAGACAAGACGTTCTCGCGCCAAGGCGGCAGAAATAGTCACACGGTTTAGCCCAAAGGCGCTTATTGCAGTATAATGGGCAGTAAGTCTCATTCGATCTCGGTATGGGCGATAGGGCAGTGATAAAGTTAACAAGAGCTAACAGTGAGTTCATTTCAGGGTTTCCGTCAGAACCCACTTGACTGCGAGAAATTGACTGCCAGAGATTGACTGCCGTTTGAGACTGCCGTTGATGATTGAGGCTTGGCAAGTGTCGCCATTGGAACGATCAGTGTAGGCTTGTCACTGGTTAGTGGGGTAGCAAAGGATCACTGTGAACGAGTGCTCCCGACAACCAAAACGACACGGGACCAGCATCGGCATTGGGTGATCAGTTTCACCACCCGTGCACACCCCACGATGTCCTTGTTGTTAGTAAACCTCATAACGCAGGAAGCTAAAGTTTCTCTCAACTGTACAAGGTCTGATTGGCTCACTCCCTTCCGCTTTATGGACGCACTGGGAGTACACTGAGGCTATCTGAGTAAACCAATGGTCACACACTGAGACCGTGAGTCTAGGTCTCTAGGAGATACCTAGAGGAACATTTTCCCTCCCTTATTACGGGTGTAGTTAACACCATTCCTCAGACTGATATTATCTTGACGTGTGTAGTTTAATAGTTCCTAAATAATTTTGATAATATTGTTTTGAATGTCTGTGCCATTAAGTGGAACCAGAGTGATACTGTGATTTGATTCTTTTAATGCCTCTAATTGTTCTTCATAATTCTGATCTCAGGTATAACCTTGTTCCCCAGAGTAGTGGTTTGGTTAGGTTAGGAAGTGTACATCTGTTGGGGTGCTATAATTTTGTTGAGTGCCCTTAAGGCCTATTCATTGTAGAGTATTTAATTTCTTATTTTTTATTACCATTTCCTCAGTGACTGATATTATTTTGCTGAAAGCCCTTAAGGCCTATTCATTGTAGAGTATTTAATTTCTTATTTTTATTACCAGTTCCTCGGTGACTGATATTATTTTGTTGAAAGCCCTTAAGGCCTATTCATTGTAGAGTATTTAATTTCTTATATTTTATTACCATTCCTCAGTGACTGATATTATTTTGTTGAAAACCCTTAAGGCCTATTCATTGTGGAGTATTTAATTTCTTATTTTTTAGTACCATTTCCTAAGTGACTGATATTATTTTGTGAAAGCCCTTAAGGCCTGTTCATGTGTGCAATTAACATTTCCTAATACTTCAAATTTATTGTTGCCTGTGTTTCTAATAATTTCTATGTCATTTATAACTTTTATTCCCCAGAGTAGTGTTTTAAGTTTAAGTTAAGAGGTGCGCATATTGGTGTACCATTATTTGATTGTGTTTGTAGTGTTGGAGGGAATATAAGTGCCTAAATTTTACAGTGTCTCATTCATCCCAGTCACAGACGCTATCCTTCCACGGGTCACGGACAATTCATTTTGTGTAGTAGATTTAAGTGTTCTTGTGCTGGTTCAGGATTTTTCTCAAAGGGGCGCTTCCACTGCCATTACCATCTATTAATTTTTAATAAACCCCAAGTCAAGTGAGAAATTAAAGTCCAGCACGCTTCCACTGCGCCACTCTGATATATATATATATATATATATATATATATATATATATATATATATATATATATATATATATATATATATATATATATATATATATCTTGGATAAAAATCACACGGAAAAAAGGGGAAACAACGGAGCACCTTAGGCTGTCTTTGTTCACATGTCGTAACAGCATGATGCCATCCACCCCCTTCTCTTTAGCCTTCTATGCAAGGTGTGGGGATTAGTGGATGACATCATTATGATTCGACCTCATGTTTTAAGGTCACCTGTATATTTAAGTTTCTGCCTATGTAAATTGAAGGTTTCTGAAGATTCTGTGTAATAAATAATAAAGGATATGACAACAACGACAACAACAGCTAAGTGTACCAACCCGTTCAGTCCCTTGATAGACGAATTGGACGTTAGTACAGTCAGGGGCAGGGATGACAAGGAAGGTATAAAAACTTTAATTGTTGGTGACTCACAGGTTAGGTACATGGACAGGGCCTTTTGTGGTAAAAACAAAAATAGGATGAGGGTGTGTTTGCCAGGAGCTGGGGTGGGGGATATAATTGACAGGATGGACAATATCTTGTCTGGTAATGGGAACAAACCCATTATCTGCCTCAATGCAGGAGGCAATGATATTGACCGGTGTAGGAGCGAGGAACTTCTTGATAAGTTCAAGGCAGCCATAGATCGTATTAGGACTAAGGGAGGGATCCCTATCATATGCGGTGTCCTGCCTAGAAGGGGAGTTGGCAGTGAATGGTTGTCAAGGGCTGTTGGTGTCAACGACCGTCTTGACAGATATTGCAAGTCAATATCAGTCCCATTCATTGACAACTGGGACAACTTCTATGGCAGAAGGGACCTTTATGCTAGGGATGGGGTGCACCTGTCTAGGGATGGAGTAGCAACCCTGGCTGGGGCTCTAGAGGGGGCAGTTCAAAAGATATCGAAGTCTTTAAACTGCTAAGAGAACATATGGGCACGGGGGTGGAGGAGACTGCTGTGGGAGCGGGTAAACAAGGCGAAAGATTACAGGGAAATAGTGTTAGGAATGATGACAAAACTAAATTAGACAGGGAGTTTAAAACTAAACGCGGTAAGGGGAGGACTCAGAACAGGACTAACTTAAATGTATACTACGCGAACAGTAGAAGTATGAGAAACAAAATGGATGATATTAGGGCCTTGGTATGTACCGAAGAAATCGATATAATTGCATTCACTGAAACATGGATCAACCTAGACACACGTGAATTACCAGTCGAATACCAAATTGCGGGTTACAAACTGTTCCATACCGATAGGCCGACCAGGAAAGGAGGCGGAGTAGCAATCTATGTTAGGGATAATCTGAAGTGTGAAATAAATAAGGAAATAAAAACTGAGAGGAATACAGAAACAATTTGGATAGAATTAAGCGACGGTCGGGAAAAATTAATCACATGAGTAATATATAGATCCCCCAATCTTGATAGCGTCAATGAGCGACTTATCTGGGATGAAATGTGCAGGGCTTCCATACACAACAAAGTCTGTATAGTAGGCGACTTTAACCTTGGCCAAATAGATTGGACTGACCTTACGGGCAACTCAGAATCAGAGGATTTTCTCGAGACGATCCAGGACTGTTTCCTAAGTCATCATATAACCGAACCCACACGGGGTAATAATATACTGGAATTAATTCTGTCGAACAGAGAAAACCTCATTAGCTATGTCGAGGTAGGGAACGAACTTGCAAACAGAGATCACAAAGAAATTCGATTCCAGTTAGATTTTCAGGGCAGACGTAAGGAAAATTCCACTAAAGTACCAGATTTCAGAAGGGCAAACTTTGACAGTTTAAAGAGGCAGCTGAGAGAGGGGGTGTCGCGCTTGGCTGTGAACCTGACAGATGACATAGACGTGATAACGAGATCTGAGATTGCCGAGTTCCACGACAATTTAAATAGTGAGTTACTTAATGCACAAAGGCAGAACATACCATACAAAAAACTCAGATCAAACAACAATGACCCTAAATGGATAAATAATTATTTAAAGAACATCATTGGCCAAAGGAAGGCTATAGGTAGAAGGATAAATCGTGGCGAAATTCACCTCCGGGACTATTATAGGGTATTGGCGAGTAGGGTTAAAACCGAGATAAGGAAAGCAAAGAGGAATAATGAGGTAAGGATAGCAAGGGAGGCGAAGACAAACCCCAAAGGATTCTACCAAATGTATCAAACTAAAACACGAGAAAAGATTGGACCAATACGGTCAGACTCCGGCGAGCTCACTGATAACGATGGAGAAATGAGCAATAATTTGAATAAATATTTTTCAACAGTTTTCACCACCGAAAATTTAAACATGATACCCGAGGCACCGACTCTATTCAGAGATAGTGAAGAAAACATATTAAGTGAGATAGTAGTGACTAGTAACGATGTTAGTAAGCAAATAGACAAATTAAAGCCTAATAAGTCACCTGGTCCCGATGAGATATTTGCCAGAGTATTAAAGGAATGTAAGGAAGAGCTTAGTATGCCGTTAGCAAAGTTGCTTAACATGTCCTTAAAAACAGGTGTAGTACCAGAATCCTGGAGGATAGCGAATGTAATACCGATTTTCAAGAAGGGGGATAGATCACTATCCTCTAACTACCGCCCAATCAGTCTAACATCAATAGTAGGCAAATTACTGGAAGCAATCATTTCAAACTCTATTCGAAATCACCTGGAGAAGCACCGATTGATCAATGATTCCCAGCATGGCTTCACAAGCGGACGTTCTTGCCTAACTAATCTATTAACATTCTTTTCATCAGTTTTCGAATCGGTGGACGAGGGGCACAATTATGATGTGGTATATCTCGACTTTAGTAAAGCCTTCGACAGAGTCCCCCACGAAAGACTAATTAGAAAGGTAGAAGCTCATTCATCAAAGGTGACATCCTTAAATGGATTAGGGCGTGGTTACAGGACAGGAAACAGCGAGTGAGCATTAACGGCACTAAGTCCCATTGGAGCAACGTCACAAGTGGAGTTCCCCAAGGCTCAGTACTTGGACCATTATTGTTTATTATATACATAAACGACATAGATATCGGCATAGACAGTAACATAAGTAAATTTGCTGATGACACTAAAATAGGACGTGTTATCAAATCTGACGAGGACTCGGCAAAACTACAGGAAGGTCTAAACAAATTTTTCGAATGGTCTGAAAAATGGCAGATGAAATTCAACGTCGACAAAAGTAAAGTACTCAGTATAGGAGATGTAAACAGGGAAACCAGATACCAGATGAACAACGATGCCATAGAGAAATCCGACTGCGAGAGAGATTTAGGAGTAATGATAAGTAGGAACCTTAAGCCAAGTAAACAATGTGTTTTTGCTCGTAACAAGGCTAAGAAAGTACTTGGGTTCATACAAAGGAGTGTTAGTTACAAGATATATCTTATCCACGTTTTCATTGTGGATCTACATGATATATATATATATATATATATATATATATATATATATATATATATATATATATATATATATATATATATATATATATATATATATATATATATATATATATATAAATAAATGTAATATTCAGAAATTTCCGAGTAATTTCAAACGCCGCGCCATTGGCGATACTGAGTTTTCAAGGTCGTCTGAGGGAAGAGAGCGCTCCCCGCTAGAGAGGTTGTGGAACTAGGCCTATATGATATTGAATGTAATTTGCCGAATTAGTAATGATGCGATTTATGAAGTTAAGGGACTATTATTGAATTTGGAATTATTATAGATCATTTATCAGTCTGAATAATGTTACGGGTGTCACAAGGAGCTATTAGTTAGGCGGAAAATATGTCATGTAGGCCTAAGCTAGCGCCTTGGAGAGACGCGACGCTGGCTGGTCCTTAGTCACGTGGAAGCATTCGGTCCAGCAAGACGTCCTTGCGCGTCCGTCACAGAAATAGTCACGTGGCCTTGTCACCTGTGCTGCACAATTGCAGTACAACAAGTAAGTCTCATTCGATCTCAGACAGGGTTTAGATAGGGCAGTGATAAAGTTAACAAGAGCTAACAGTGAGTTCCTTTCAGGGTTTCCGTCAGAACCCACTTGACTGCGAGAAATTGACTGCCAGAGATTGACTGCCGTTTGAGACTGCCGTTGATGATTGAGGCTGGCAAGTGTCGCCATTGGAACGATCAGTGTAGACTTGTCACTGGTTAGCGGGGTAGCAAAGGATCACTGTGAACGAGTGCTCCCGACAACTAAAACGACAAGGGACCAGCATCGGCATTGGGTGATCAGTTCTTACCACGTGGGTGCCCACCACCATGTGCCATCGGTCAGCTAGAAGTATTACCTACTGGCCATGGTCACCTGAGGGCGTTCTCTCTTCCCGCTCATGGACGCACTGAGAGTACACTGAGGCTATCTGAGTAAATTAATTATCACACTGAGACCAGGAGTCTAGGGGCTACCTAGAGAAACATTTTATCTCCCTTATTACGGGTGTATGTTGAGTTGGGTGGAGCATGGTTCACGGATAGTGGTGGACCCAGTAACATGTCAATAAGAGTGACAATATTTTTGTGTGTAGTTAGTACCATTTTTCAGTTACTGATATTATCTTGACGTGTGCAGTAATAGTTCCTAAATGATTTTGATAGTATTGTTTGTTTAATGTTTGTGTCACTAAGTGGTACCAGAGTGATACTGCGATTTAATTCCTTTAATGCATCAAATTTTTCTTTATAATTCTGATTTCAGGTATAACCTTTGTTCCCCAGAGTAGTGTTTAAGTTAGGTTAGGAATTGTGCATCTGTTGGGGTGATATAATTTTGTTGAAAGCCCTTAAGGCCTGTTTCATGTGTGCAAGCAACATTTCTTAATACTTTAAATTTATTGTTGCCCTAGTTTCTAATAATTTCAATATCATGTATAACTTTTATTCCCCAGAGTAGTGTTTTAAGTTCAAGTTAAGAGGTGCGCATATTGGTGTACCATTATTTGATTGTGTTTGTAGTGTTGGAGGGAATATAAGTGTCTAAATTTTACAGTGTGTCTCATTCATCCCAGTCACAGACGCTAGCCTTTCACGGGTCACGGACAAGTCATTTTGTTTAGTAGATTTAAGTGTTCTTGTGATGGTTCGGGATTTTTCTCAAAGGGGCGCTTCCACTGCAATTACCATCTAACAATCTTTAATATACCCCAAGTCAAGTGAGAAATTAAAGTCCAGTAAATTCCGACCGGTTACATATATATATATATATATATATATATATATATATATATATATATATATATATATATATATATATATATATATATATATATATATATATATATATATATATTATATGCTGATAACCACAAGGAAAAGAAAACACGAAGTTCCCAAGCGCTTTCGTGTAATTCACATCTTCAGGGGTGAGTACAAACTGAGTACAGTTTGTACTCACCCCTGAAGACGTGAGTTACACGAAAGTGCTTGGGAACTTCGTGTTTTCTTTTTCCTTGTGGTTATCAGCTTATACCTGGATCACACACACCTACAGTGATTTACTTGCATATATATATATGTATATGTATATGTATATATATATATATATATATATATATATATATATATATATATATATATATATATATATATATATATATATATATATATATATATATATATATATATATATATATATATATATATATATATATATATATATATATATATATATATATATATATATATATATATATGTAACCGGTCGGAATTTGCTGGACTTTAATTTCTCACTTGACTTGGGGTTTATTAAAAATTAATAGATGGTAATGGCAGTGGAAGCGCCCCTTTGAGAAAAATCCCGAACCAGCACAAAAACACTTAAATCTACTACACAAAATGAACTGTCCGTGACCCGTGGAAGGATAGCGTCTGTGACTGGGATGAATGAGACACACTGTAAAATTTAGACACTTATATTCCCTCCAACACTACAAACACAATCAAATAATGGTACACCAATATGCGCACCTCTTAACTTAAACTTTAAACACTACTCTGGGGAATAAAAGTTATACATGACATAGAAATTATTAGAAACACAGGCAACAATAAATTTGAAGTATTAAGAAATGTTGTTTACTCCACAATGAATAGGCCTTAAGGGTCTTCAACAAAATAATATCAGTCACTGAGGAATGGTAATAAAAGATAAGAAATTAAATACTCTACAATGAATAGGCCTAAAGGGCTTTCAGCAAAATAATATCACTCAACAAAATTATAGCACCCCAACAGGTGTACACTTCCTAACCTAACCTAACCACTGCTCTGGGGAACAAGGTTATACCTGAGATCAGAATTATGAAGAATTAGAGGCATTAAAAGAATCAAATCACAGTATCACTCTGGTTCCACTTAATGGCACAAACATTCAAAAAACACTACTATCAAAATTATTTAAGAAATATTAAACTACACACGTCAAGATAATATCAGTCTGAGGAATGGTGTTAACTACACCCGTGATAAGGAAGATAAAATGTTCCTCTAGGTATCTCCTAGAGTCCTAGACTCACGGTCTCAGTGTGTGACCATTAATATACTCAGATAGCCTCAGTGTACTCCCAGTGCGTCCATGGGCAGGAAGAGAGTGAGCCAATCAGACCTTGTGCAGTTGAGAGAAACTTTAGCTTCCCGTTAGCAAGAGGGTTTCACTAGCTGCTCGGGACATGTGGGGTTGTGCACCGGAGTGGTAAGAACTGATCACCCACTGCTGATGCTGGTCCCGTGTCGTGTTAGTTGTCGGGAGCACTCGTTCACTCAAGAGATCCTTTGCTACCCCGCTAAACAGTGACAGGCCTACACTGATCGGTCCAATGGCGACAATCGCCACCCTCAATCATCAACGGCAGTCAATCTCTCGCAGTCAACTCCGGTCAACTCCAGTCAACTCCGGTCAACTCCAATCAACTGGGTTCTGACGGAAACCCTGAAATGAACTCACTGTTAGCTCTAGTTTACTTTATCACTGCCCTATCTAACCCTGTCTGAGATCGAATGAGACTTACTTGTTATACTGCAATAGCGCAGCACAGGTGACTAGGCCACGTGACTATTTCTGATGGACGCGCGGAACGTCTTGTCTGTGTGAATGCTCTCCGGGACTGGGCCTAGCCAGCGTCGTCTCCCCAAGGCGCTAGCTTGGTCCTACGTGATATATTTACCGCCTAACTAATAACTCCTTGGGACACCCGTAACATTATTCAGACTGCTAAACGATCTATAATAATTTCAAATTCAATAATAGTCCCTTAACTTCATGAATCGCATCATTATTAATTCGGTAAATCACATTTAATATCATATAGGCCTAGTTCCGCAGTCTCTCGCTACGAGCAGGCAGCGCTCCCTCCCCTCAGATGACCTTGAACGCTCAGTATCACTCATGGCGGGGCATTTGAAATTACTCTGAAATTTCTGAATATTACAATCGACCCCCCTAAAAAAAGACAGCACTGTCCTCATGTGCTGAGAAAACATGCATACGACCCCCCTAAAATTTTGTTCTAAGGACTGCACCTCACCCCTTTAGCTAAATGCAGCATTCCCGTCTTCTCTTCTCTCCTTTTCTCTCCCGCTAACACTCGACCCCCCCTAAAAAAGACAGCACTGCCCTCATGTGCTGAGAGAACAACTTAAAACCCACCTTCAACTCTGTACTATTCCACTCGCAGCTAGCAACTCCATTTCTTCCTAGCCCAACTCAATACCAACCAGAACATCACGCTCCCCTTTGCCTGGCCCTTAACTAGAGAACCAATGTCAAAAAAATACACAGTCCAAAACAAGCATGCTCTCCTTTTGCCTGGCCCTTGAACTAAGAGGAACCAGTGTCAAAAAAAATACTCAGTCCATCTCCAACATGCTCTCCTTTTGCCTGGCCCTTGAGCTAAGAGGAACCAGTGTCAAAACAATACTCAGTCCACGTCTCCGAACCTCATGCCGGCAGACCAACCCTCTGACAATGTACCAGTCCATCTTAGTGAGGCCCTGGACATTACAACCGTACTCTCAATCCCGCTCATGACAGCAACTCAATCCTGCTCATGACAGCAACCACTACTCAACGCACATCTCTGACCTAACCATCTCTCCAATCCCCTCTGCCCTACTCACAACTCCTCCAACTCACCCCGTACGACCTGCCTTTTCTCATTACCATGCACCCTAAACTGTAATCGGTCGGCTTCGTCTTGTCTCTCAGCTGGAGGGCTCGATCAACCTCTCTGAACTACTTACCTCTCTGAACTACTTACGTACCCCTATTTTTCCCACTTGGACCTCACACTTCCTTGACTGCTGGACGTGTGCCTGACATTCACCCCTTGTTTCCTCCCTGAACCGTTGAATGTGTGCCTGAGACTCCCACTTGAACCTGTTTACCTGTGCTTGATAATCCCTCTTTAGGTCTCCGAACTCCTCTCTCAGCTGCACCAAGGTCCCGCGGCCGTCTCTCTTCCTCCTCACACACATCTCTATTGTCAAGCCTAACCAACTCAGTCCGGGCACAAGGATGAGCATCAGTGCGAGTTCAATCCCTACCATTGCTAACCAACACATGATGGCGTTCATTATCCCAACCACAGTACTATCAGTCACGACATTAAAAACTACGCTCTGCTACCATTTGTAACCGGTCGGAATTTGCTGGACTTTAATTTCTCACTTGACTTGGGGTTTATTAAAATTTAATAGATGGTAAAGGCAGTGGAAGCGCCCCTTTGAGAAAAATCCCGAACCAGCACAAGAACACTTAAATCTACTACACAAAATGAACTGTCCGTGACCCGTGGAAGGATAGCGTCTGTGACTGGGATGAATGAGACACACTGTAAAATTTAGACACTTATATTCCCTCCAACACTACAAACACAATCAAATAATGGTACACCAATATGCGCACCTCTTAACTTAAACTTAAAACACTACTCTGGGGAATAAAAGTTATACATGACATAGAAATTATTAGAAACACAGGCAACAATAAATTTGAAGTATTAAGAAATGTTGCTTGCACACAAGAAACAGGCCTCTTAAGGGCTTTCACAAAATAATATCAGTCACTTAGGAAATGGTATTAAAAAATAAGAAATTAACTACTCTACAATGAATAGGCCTTAAGGGCTTTCAACAAAATTATAGCACCCCAACAGATGTACACTTCCTAACCTAACCTCCACTACTCTGGGGAACAAGGTTATACCTGAGATCAGAATTATGAAGAATTAGAGGCATTAAAAGAATCAAATCACAGTATCACTCTGGTTCCACTTAATGGCACAAACATTCAAAAAAAACACTACTATCAAAATTATTTAAGAAATATTAAACTACACACGTCAAGATAATATCAGTCTGAGGAATGGTGTTAACTACACCCGTGATAAGGAAGATAAAATGTTCCTCTAGGTATCTCCTAGAGTCCTAGACTCACGGTCTCAGTGTGTGACCATTAATATACTCAGATAGCCTCAGTGTACTCCCAGTGCGTCCATGGGCAGGAAGAGAGTGAGCCAATCAGACCTTGCGCAGTTGAGAGAAACTTTAGCTTCCCGTTAGCAAGAGGGTTTCACTAGCTGCTCGGGACATGTGGGGTTGTGCACCGGAGTGGTAAGAACTGATCACCCACTGCTGATGCTGGTCCCGTGTCGTGTTAGTTGTCGGGAGCACTCGTTCACTCAAGAGATCCTTTGCTACCCCGCTAAACAGTGACAGGCCTACACTGATCGGTCCAATGGCGACAATCGCCACCCTCAATCATCAACGGCAGTCAATCTCTCGCAGTCAACTCCGGTCAACTCCAGTCAACTCCGGTCAACTCCAATCAACTCCAATCAACTGGGTTCTGACGGAAACCCTGAAATGAACTCACTGTTAGCTCTAGTTTACTTTATCACTGCCCTATCTAACCCTGTCTGAGATCGAATGAGACTTACTTGTTATACTGCAATAGCGCAGCACAGGTGACTAGGCCACGTGACTATTTCTGATGGACGCGCGGAACGTCTTGTCTGTGTGAATGCTCTCCGGGACTGGGCCTAGCCAGCGTCGTCTCCCCAAGGCGCTAGCTTGGTCCTACGTGATATATTTACCGCCTAACTAATAACTCCTTGGGACACCCGTAACATTATTCAGACTGCTAAACGATCTATAATAATTTCAAATTCAATAATAGTCCCTTAACTTCATGAATCGCATCATTATTAATTCGGTAAATCACATTTAATATCATATAGGCCTAGTTCCGCAGTCTCTCGCTACGAGCAGGCAGCGCTCCCTCCCCTCAGATGACCTTGAACGCTCAGTATCACTCATGGCGGGGCATTTGAAATTACTCTGAAATTTCTGAATATTACATATATATATATATATATATATATATATATATATATATATATATATATATATATATATATATATATATATATATATATATATATATACACACATTCTGCACTTACATATGTTATTGTATGTTATCTTCTTAAAGTCGTAAGATCCGGAGAACTCTCTGAGAGTTAGGGAATTAACACGTATTTCAACTGTTATTTTCCCAGGCCTCCTTTCCATGATTGTATTCAGTGTAGACATGAAATTAAAATCCAAATCCACTTCAGTACAGCGTATCTTCTTGACTGAGACACAACTTTGAAGAATACTTTAGAGAAATAACACTTTAATGACATTTGTTACAAAATATAGTATATTCTACTGTACTATGAGCAGGTACAGTAATTGTCACTTACTGCAAGGGTTCTCTTGTCATGTGCAAATTACCTAAGAAAAAATTTGTTGAAGGGGATGCATTCCTGGCTGAAAATTTCTGGAATACTTTGACTGACTTTTCAAACACAACAAGCATGATACTATACAAACAATTATGAAAAATGGGCAGCATCATCCCAACGTCATATGAACAGAGATGATTAAACCAATGAGTACACAGTGATTAACAGATTTTGGTGTGGAACGTGGGAATGCTTGCAGTACAAGTGACAATGGCCTGACTTGAATGGCCTAGGTACATTTTATACCTGTAGTTTCTGTTCAGTATACAACCTAAACTGAATAACTGCAGTGTCTATATACTGTACATGCTGAACTAATTTATAACTTGTAAGAATACTTCCCTGAATGTCTATCAATCTTCTGTCTTTCTTTATGCCACCAATACAGGAAACTATACAAACACTGTTAATGAGGTTTATTCTTCAGTTGCCTTTGGGTTGGCCATTTTCCTAATCACCTACCACACACTTAAACAGTCTGCAATGCATTCATACATCTCCTCACTTTAGTTCCCCAACATTGCTATCACATTCACCTATCAGTTTACAACTCTTTTTTCCCCCTTCATAATTATTTTCTGCTCCACTACAATCTTTTTTTCACGCCTAAAAGCCTTTCCATAACAGTGTGCGAGGAGCAACACAAGACTCCCTCAACACCTTTATCATTCTGGCTAGCTGCCTAACTCTAATATATAAAGGAAATGTTTTCATAACTTCCTCCAGCAAGATTTCACCAGTAACACATTTACACTTCTCTATGTTCATGGTTTCCAAATTCGAACATTTAGCCAAGGTCCTCAAAGATGTACTGGTCAATTCAAGATTAATTAAAGATATATTTTTCAACCTTTTCATGGTTGAGAAGTCTGCCTCTTCTTGAATAATTTCCCGTTCATAGTTTATCTGAAATGGAAATCATTCAAAAGGTAAGACGTTACAGCAATTTGCTAAGTTATACCATATGATATGAATATTAGCAGGATTTCTTCACTTAACAATTAATCTAGCCTTATGAATCAGGTTTTATTAGCCCACAATACATTCCGAGAATTTTAATAAAATTATTCCATTTAAATAAAGATTTTAGAGATCAGGAAAGGAGTGACTGATGCTACTTAACATTTATTTTGGCAGTTCAGTTAAGAGTAAACATTTGCATTAAATCAAGACAAATCACTGAGAGAAATGTTCTACAATTGTCAAAACTAAAATAATGAATATAGTCTTACCATAAACTTGCTGTGCATGTATGGACAGACATTATCACTCTTTTATCCTTGTTTTAAACTCTTGTTCAGGCGGCACAGTATAAAAATTACTCGGCCCATTTGACCTTTACTCTCAAATTATATGGACACTGCAATCTTCTTCCACAAACCCTATTTTTATTACTTAAATGTATTAATGTATATATAAAATAATGTCTCATTCTAAATAATACTCACTTTTGTTACAGAGAAGCTCTCAAGATGAGGCAGATTGTCAATAATTGGTGGCAATAACTCTATAGTAGTAATATCCACATCCAAATCCTGCAAAAATAATTAAATTTATTCAACTAATATTTCCTGGAAAAGTTAATTAATGGTTGTGAATCCTTTATTTTTGGAGACGCACGAGAGGACGCACTAGAGAATGAGCTCCAATGATTCTCTTAACACTTGGTCTTTAAAGGGATTGATTACATCATGTCTTCTGATATCATACTGTAAATATTCTTTAGTGTCATTGTAGCGTATTGTATGTGGCCAGTTGTCAATTCTCTTTGTATGGGCACACAAACGTACATACATGTAGATAAGTCACACTCAGGAATGAGGTAGGATAGAAACTCACAATGCGCTTTCTGTATATATATTGTTGTACAGCGCAGTGCTTAGGAGTGACTAGGTGAGGAGAAATTTGCTCAGAAGTCCTGTAGGGCGAGGAGGTTTCTGAGGAAGCTGAGTGATGAGGAGCTGTGAGAGATGTTGCTGGTCCAGTAGCCGAGTGTAGAATGGTCTCCCGATGATGATGATGATGATAATGGAGATAAAATGGCAATGACTTGCCATGGGAAGGGAGAGAAGAGGTAAGATAGAAGGAAAGTTATGAAACGGGAAGTAAAGTAGTAGAGAATAAGAGCAGGTGGGCTATCCACCTAGCAGAGACGATTTGATTGGCTGTGGTGAAGGCCGCACTAAGAGGTCGCCTGAGCTCAAGGGAACAGGGGGGGGGGCGGAGGCTAAGCTAGCTAGCAAGGGGGTGTTTGTTATTGTGTTAGTTGGAGAGGTCTACTAGGTCCTTGTGTAACTAGTAGAAAACTCTCATCTTTTATCTTATTGGCGTCAAGGAGTCATTTATGCTGTGGTGTATAATTGTGTAAGTTGGAGAGGTCTGCTAGGTCCTTGTGTAACTAGTAGAATACTCTCATCTTTTGTGTACTATTTAGTGTACAATAGTTCTGGCTCTTGAGGCTTATGAGAAGGCTTTTTGGCCACTAGCTGTGTGATCTTCTGGTGTCCTCTGTTTTTAGTCGATGGTATATTTCGTCTTCCATTACTTCTAGTTTGTGCCATACTGCCTGTGCTTGGCTGTATGTTCTTATGTTCAGTGGTAAAATATTGTATTTTTCGTGAAGCTCTTTAATTTTGGTTGTGCATGGGGGACGTTGTTTGGAGGCTCTGCGGATGGCTTTGTTCTGTGTTGCCTGAAGTTTTAATTGGTTGGTAAGGCTGATCGTGTTTAATGGTATTGGCGGGTATTCAAGATGAGGGCGTACAAGTGCTTTAAATAGTTGTAGTTGTATTTTCTCTTCCATTTTGCCGAATCTTCTTAATTTGGTAAGCTGTATTTGGGCTAGTCTATTGCGCTCTGTTATGTGTTTATTTATTCCGGTTCTTGTTATTGTTAGCCCCAGTATTTTTCCTTCGTTTGAGTATTGTATTTCTTCGTTGTTTACTGTGATTGGTGTTGGGTTTATCCTTGAAATGTGTATGTTTTTTAGTTTCTGTGTATTAGTTTTTATTTTCCATTTCTTCTCGTAGTTATTTATTTGTATTATGGCGCGAGCTGTTTTTAATGCCATCATCTTTTTGGCTTTGCCTGGATGGCGGATGATCTGGGTGACATCATCAGCATATGCGATGTATTCACCGTGTATTGGTGGCATGTCTGAAGTGTAGATTGTGTAAAGAGTTGGGGATAAATTACTTCCTTGTGGTACTCCACTATAAAGTCTGAAGCTTGGGCCTTTGTGATTGCCTATTATAATGTGTGCTTCTTTATCGTCTAAGAAATTACACAGTAGAGAAGTGAAGTTGTTAGGGAGTTCTTGATTGGTTATTGTATATTTAAGTCCCAAGTGCCAGACAAGTGCCAGACCTTATCGAACGCTTTTGCCACGTCCCTTAAAACTTTGTTGCACTGTTCTTTATTATGCATTGCGTTTGCAATACTTTCGTATATAAGGGCTATGGCTGTATTTGTTCCTCTGTGTTTCCTGAATCCGTGTTGTCTAGGGTTGTATTTGTATTCCAGTTCCAGGTGTGTTCTTAAACGTTGGTTAATTATTTTTTCCAAAATTTTTCCCCGTGTTTCTAAGAGAGATTGGTCTGTAGTTTTCTACTGCTGTGAGGGCTTTTCCCGGTTTTGGTATCAGTCTGTTAAATGCTATCTTGAATTTCTTTGGGTAGTAGCCTGAAGCTATGGATGCATTGAATATATTACTTAGTAGAAATACCATGTTGCTTGGTAATTGCTGTAAAATGAATTTATTTATTTTGCTGATTCCAGGAGCCTTGTTCTTAAAGCTATTGATTGTTCTTACTATTTCGTCCACCATGATTGGTTTGTTTAGTGAGGACATGTCATCCGGTGTATTCAGGTCGATCGTGGGTCTCGGTTGCCAAATATGGGTTATTTGCGACATATGGTTGGATACTTCCCTCTCTGTGGTCATGCAAAAGTTTAAGTTTTCTTCGTTGGTGATTTGAAAAATCTTACTCCAGAAAGATCTAAATTCCGGTTCTTGTTCGGTTGGTTCTGTTAATTTGACTTGATTACTATTTATTATATAGTTTGACTCGTTGCTTGGTTTCCATTAAGTGCTTTATTTTCTGCCAGAACTGGTTCGGTTTATAATAGTTTCCTTCCGTTTCTGAAATCAGCTTCTGCCAGTTCCTGTTGTATGCTTCTTTTGATATCTTTTTTAGTTGTTCGTGTATTATGTTGTATATGTTTCTGCGTTCCGGTGTCCATCCTTGCTGTGTGATTAGTTTAATTAGGTTGCTAAATTGTGTCTATGATTCTTGATTGGTGTGAGTATTGAGGGTGTGGTAATGTTCGGTAAGTGGTCTTGGGTATGTTGTGTTCCATGGCCTGGCTGACGTGCTCATACCATATATCCAGTGATTGGTCTATTAGGGAAGTATGCCCGTTGTGTAATTGTATGGGATGCGGG
>NW_024732380.1:0-10780 GCF_018991925.1 Homarus americanus | reverse complement strand
GCGTGGATAGTAGGTTTGTTTGTGGGGTGTAGGGCGTGGATAGTTGGTTTGTTTGTTGTGGAGTGTGGGGCGTGGATGGGTTTGTTTGTGGGTGTGGGGCGTGGATAGTTGGTTTGTTTGTGGGTGTAGGCGTGGATAGTAGAGTTTGTTTGTGGGTGTGGGCGTGGATAGTAGGTATGTTTGTGGGTGTGGGAAGGCGTGGATAGTAGGCATGTTGTGGGTGTAGAACGTGGATAGTAGGTTTGTTTGTGGGTGTAGGGCGTGGATAGTAGGTTTGTTTGTGGGTGTAGGGCGTGGATAGTAGGTTTGTTTGTGGGTGTAGGGCATGGATAGTAGGTTTGTTTGTGGGTGTAGGGCGTGGATAGAAGGTTTGTTTGTGGGTGTGGGGCGTGGATAGTAGGTTTGTTTGTGGGTGTGGGGCGTGGATAGTAGGTTTGTTTGTGGGTGTGGGGCGTGGATAGTAGGTTTGTTTGTGTGGGTGTGAAATTGGATCGTATGTTTGTGGGTGTAGAGCGTGGATAGTAGGTTTGTTTGTGGGTGTAGGGAGTGGATAGTAGGTATGTTTGAGGGTGTAGGGAATGGATAGTAGGTTTGTTTGTGGGTGTGGGGCGTGGATAGTAGGTTTGTTTGTGGGTGTAGGGCGTGGATAGTAGGTTTGTTTGTGGGTGTAGGGCGTGGATAGTAGGTTTGTTTGTGGGTGTAGATACATACATAGTTAAGAGGAATAAATCAAAATGGGAAGAAGATTAAGATAAATAAACTGATGATTAATGGTACAGGTGAGTTAATAAAATAGATATAAATAGATAAATACAGTAGATAGATAGAGTAGATAGATAGATAGATAGATAGATACAGTAGATAGATAGATAGATGTATGATTTTGTATACCGCAAGAGTAACTAAATATTCCTGTACCTGTATTTTCTTTCAGTTACAAAATACACAGGATTATAAATATGAGTATGCACATCAGGTGTTACAGTAAGTGGTAACATTTTGTAATACTCTTAAGTGATGAGGTAACAGAGGAAATAGACGGATACTAACGGAGAGTTTTTGTAGAATTAGACAGACATTCAGACAGTAAAACTTCTTCCGACAATACAAATTTTGACGGTGGAATTTATACACGAGAGTGTATGGATAATTATGATGAGCTGAATTATGACATCTACGTCTGATAATCCGTTGTTTAGAATGGATTATTATTATTTTTGTTGAGTTATTTAACAGTTCGAGAAAAGGTTTATTATGGTACTATGTCCTATTATCACACAAGGTCATAATTGAAGTAAAATAACCAATTATACTGTATTATTTTAGACAATACATTAGAACATAAGAACATAAGAATGGAGGAAACTGCAGCGGGCCTATTGGCCCATACTGGGCAGTCCCGTTTACACCCAACCCCTATTGCTCATATGAGCATCCAACCTATGTTTGAAGCAATTCAGCGTATTCGAGTTAATGATGATATTTGGTAACTTGTTTCATTCATCCACTACTCTGTTTCCAAACCAGTGTTTACCTATTTCACGCCTAAATCTAAATTTGTCTAATTTAAAACCATTGTTACGAGTTCGCTCCTGGTTGGATAGTTTGAGTACCTTTGTAATGTCACCTTTGTTTAGCCCTGCCTTCCACTTATACACCTCTATCAGGTCGCCCCTCGCTCTACGTCTCTCAAGGGAGTGCAAATTAAGAAGCTTTAACCTGTCTCTATACTCAAGGTTCCTAATGCCCGGGATTAGTCTTGTCATTCTCCTCTGAATTCTTTCCAAGGATTCTATATCCATTCTGTAATACGGTGACCAGAACTGAACTGCGTAATCCAGGTGTGGTCTCACAAGAGCAAGATAAAACATGCATGTAAAGGTAATCATATACATACCTGCCTACTGAGATACTGTACTGATCCTAGGAGCTTTTATACTCGACATTTCAGATTTTTCTTGTTGTTATATAAAGACCAACGGCGTGTGTATTCGGGAAGTATTGTAACAGGTTAAAAATATATACGGTATACGGTATATTTAAAAAAAAGGGGGGGGGAAGGTAGTGAAACTTGGCGTGTGGTAACCGCAGAGTTTTACCCCACCACCGCCCGGTAATTGATGATACACACAACTGCTGGTCTAATGTGTTGTTGCTTTTTACAATCTTTACCCTTGGGTGATGTTCCTTAACTCGCATAATGGTATGTGTTATATACTTTATTACTGCAGCTCTGAGTTTTGATATTCGAGAATAAAAAGTAGTAATTCACCTCATATTAATCAGCTCAATGAGGTATTATAGGAAGTGGATGTATTTTCTATGTAATGTTATGTATAATATCTTAGCAATGAATGTCATAAATAAAAGACCAGATAATGTTGTTAGCAAAGGCGTCGTCAACTTGTGCTAAGGGGGAGGACGTCTCTGGATTATGTTGTCGAGGCTGTTAGGTAAAACTAGACTCTGGAGCAAGGTGTTGTGGGAGTATATTTTAGAATCAGCTCTTCTCTATCAGCTTAACATAATTATTACAACACCTGAATATCACTGGGCGAGTTTTTAGTCGAATCGTCTACTGCTTCAGTATTAGTGATATAATTTTTCAATTAATTTACATATCTTTTGTATAAATAGATTTATATTTTAATAACATACAAAATGATACAATACGAAAAATTTTCTTTTTTTTTTTTTGCTCTCGGAACAGAATTTAATGTGTAGGCAAATATTACTCGTGTAAATCGCCACGTGTCGAAGACCCATCAAGATGCTACACACATGATGGATCAGTTAATACTTGAGAGAGTAAGAAGAGGCGACACATAACACAACAAAGAGGCAAAATCTTTCTGAGAGAACTATTAGGAATAAAATTAAACTGTAATAAACTTTTTTCAGACTTTTTTCATCTTACTGCTTGTGTGAGTCAGTTTTGAAAGTGTCTAAAGAATCTTCTGGATAATTAAATTATAAGTTGAAATGGAAAGCAACAAGGAAATATTGTTAAGCAGAAGAGACAAAAATATATCCACTATGAAATTTAGGCCAAATTACAAAATACATTTTACAGTCCAACAAAAAATTTAAAGAACTCTTTTGACGTCATGTAAATTGTTTTATGAATATCCAAAATTTTATGTCGTATGTAATTTACATTTTATTTGTGGGTTGGCTATCGTGTTGCTTTCAACTGATAATAGAATTTAGAGCACGTCATCATTTATTTGATCAATATATAGTTGATCCATTTTGATAGTCAGCAACAAACGATTTACTGTATTTGTGGTACATAAAGCCAATAAAGACAGTTTATGTTGTTTAAGAGCATTTCCGTTTCCAATAATATTTCATCATAACACAGTACTGAACATTGTAACTGTAAATACTTGTCTTTATGAATAACATTGCACATCTTATCTGGGGTCATTACGTAACTGACAGTATGTCTGTTTTTCAGTGTCGAATGGTAGGTAATACTTTAAGATGAGGAAACCATTAGTGTCCCGCCAGCTTGTCTGGACACAAACCCATGAATTTGGTGGTGAGGGAACGCTAAACAAGACTAAGTACACAGCCCATCAGTTAATGCCTTGGCTTCTTGCCAAAAGTTAACCACCAGCACTTAATTATGACAAACATATTGGATATAACTAAACTACGTAGTCTTTTAAATGCGGGAGTCAGTTACTGTAATGCGGTGATAAGGTGATAACTGAGGCCTGTGTTGTCGCCACAACTAAGAGGGGCCTCATAACGTTCCACAAAACAAACTATAAATAACAATACTTCCCCTGTAGGATCGATATATTTATTAAGGAAGGTCTTAGTTTTCGTAGCAAAAAGTCCAGGAATAAAGATCATTTTAGTTAAGACGCAAAGACAAATCCCCGCTTCTCACTCAATTTAGGTAATGCAGTTGTTAGTAAACTGCTTCCCGCCTGAGTTAATGTGTATGAACATAACACTCTTACACCTGCTGTGTGTGCACTGTGCCGCACAGATGTCCCTCTTATATATCTGGACAGATATATTTACTTTAATAATTTATCTATTCAGGTAATTAGGTAACAATTCATATAATCTTTTTATTTGTTTATTTCGAACATTATATCCAGCATTTTGAGCGAGTACACGTAATGAAATATGATTTATGTATTTGATAATGTTTTTCGAATCAATTTCCAAGAAGGATTACTTGTATATTTCATTCATAATCCTTGGTTTTAACAAAATTAACATATGTGTCAAACAGATGAAAAAATAGGGTTTTACCAGGAAATAAATGTTTAACAGTCAATAAGAAAGCCTACAGCTACCTTCCTTATGTAACGCTCAAGGCTTATCCTCGGTATGTAAGATTATACGCTGTGAGACTTACAGCTAAGACTCCTGGAGTGAGCTTTAGTTAATGACTAAGTTCATAAGTGAGTGGGGGGTGAGTGGTGGCCAAGACGTGGAGGAGGGGGATATGTGGTGGCCAAGACGTGAAGGAGCGGAGTGAGTGGTGGCCAAATCATGGTGGAGGGAGGTGAATGGTGGCCAAGACATGGAGGAGGGAAGTGCGTGTGGCCAAGACGTGGAGGAGGGAGGTGAGTGGTGGCCAAGACGTGGAGGGGGGAAGTGCGTGTGGCCAAGATGTGGAGGAGGGAGGTGAGTGATGACCAAGACGTGGAGGAGGAGGGAGGTGGTGGTGGCAAGACGTGGAGGAGGGAGGTGAGTGGTGGCCAAGACCAAGACGTGGAGGAGGGAGGTGAGTGGTGGCCAAGACGTGGAGGAGGGAGGTGAGTGGTGGCCAAGACGTGGAGGAGGGAGGTGTGTGGTGGCCAAGACGTGGAGGAGGGAGGTGTGTGGTGGCCAAGACGTGGAGGAGGGAGGTGTGTGGTGGCCAAGACGTGGAGGAGGGAGGTGTGTGGTGGCCAAGACGTGGAGGTGAGTGGTGGCCAAGACGTGGAGGAGTGGAGGTGAGTGGTGGCCAAGACGTGGAGGAGGGAGGTGAGTGGTGGCCAAGACATGGAGGAGGGAGGTGAGTGGTGGCCAAAACGTGGAGGAGGGAGGTATGTGGTGGCCAAGACGTGGAGGAGGGAGGTATGTGGTGGCCAAGACGTGGAGGAGGGAGGTGAGTGGTGGCCAAGACGTGGAGGAGGGAGGTGAGTGGTGGCCAAAACGTGGAGGAGGGAGGTATGTGGTGGCCAAGACGTGGAGGTAATACTCACAACTTCTTCCTCAATTAAACTTATTTATTCCAGAAAAATATAAAATAAGACTGAAATAAATTTAGCATTGATGTATGGTAGAATCAGTACCGGTATAGAGCGAATAACATCAGGTATAAATTAATAAGGTAAAACATTGAGTTATTTAATTGTAAGTAAACACACGAAATGTCACTTATTTAGGTGTTTAAAGAACATTAACATCTGGAGATGTTTATATTAAAAGTAACATAAGTCATCCCCACCCCAGTCCAGGAATGTCCCTCTCAGGACTCACATAAATCCCTAATATTTCATATAATCAGTTATAGTACATAGTTATATTCTAGATGCAAAATTTATATATTTCTTTAATATTTCATCTATTTTCCTATTTTTAAACATCCACTCTATTTGCATGGGGACATTATTTATATGGGCATTTCTATATACATTAAGCAATGGGCATTCCAGTATATAATGTGGCAGGGTATGGGATCTGGATGTTCTACAAACTCTACATTCCTTATCCTGTTCACTTCTCTCAGCTCCAAGTTCCCAATAATATTTATATCCTAATCTTAACCTCATATACACTGAATCTTTCCACCTACTTCCATCTTTCCCATATGTAAATTTTGTGTTCATGAGAACATGGTGGTAATGTTTCATTGTTTCACACCTTTCATTCCTTTTGAAATTATCTTCTATTGATTGTATTTTCCGTAATTTGCTCCTTAATTGTTTCAAGGTTTTAGTACATATTATGTCGATCTCGGCCTTTTCCGTGGCTCTTTTTGCTATTATATCTACTGCTTCATTAAGACCAATGCCTATATGTGAAGGGACCCATACAAATTGAACATTATGGCCATTTTTCCTTATTGTATTTACTAATTTTCTACATGAACCAATAATGTGTTCAAAGACTGGACTCCCACTGATCAAAGAATCCAAAGCTGCCCTACTATCAACAAAAAATATGCATCTTTATACCTCTTTACAACATTTTACAATCCTACTAACATTGCATATAACTCAGCTTGTGTTGATGAAATAAAACTGCTCAACCGAAGTCCAATTTTGATGTCATCATTTCCTTGTTCTGTGTACTGTCTTATAAGGATCCCGCACCCTGCCCTGCCACTTGACATAACTGAACCGTCACAATATACATGCAATGTGTATATTTTAGGCAAATTACTAATCTTACTCCCATATAAAGACCTTAACTGTCCTGTAATGATTTCTTCATTGTGAGAGGCACTATGTCTTACTCTACGTCTCGTTCTTAACAGGGTGGATTCTTACAACTCTTCTGAACAGCTGTACACCAGTCTGTCAGATTGCATTTTTTTAATAATATTTACTAATCCATTCATGTATCCTCTCTTGCCTTGCCTGCAGAAGGTCCTTTTACCTTTTAAACCATCATTTATATCTTGTACAAATTTACCCCCACTGTTCCCTCTCATTAATCGAACTGCTGCAACTGTATTAATTTCATTGACCCTCTGTGAAATGCTCTGTAACCCTAGTTCCATTTTCATTATCTCAATCATTGCATTCTTTTGACACCCTAAAATTATTCTCATTGCTTCATTTTGCATGATCTCAAGCTTCCGTAGCCTTCCTTCACCAGTACAAGAGAGGACAGGTGCTGCATAGTCTATAAGTGATCTGATGGTAGAAATATACATCATTCTCAGTATGGGTAACCCAGCACCTTTACCACAACATGCTAGAGCCTTCAAGGGCTGTAATCTTGCTCTACATTGAGTGAGGACATGATATATTTCTGCCTCTTTACTTTCACTAGTAAAGCCAATATACATTCCTAAATATTTATACTTTGACACTTTCTCAACAATTTTTCCATTTAGAAAAACGGATTCAGTTCCTCTTCCTTTACATTCACACTTGGTTTTTTCTTCATTGATAACTAAGCCCATCTTTTGAGAAAGAACAATAAAATTATTTAATGCAATCTGCAAATTTTTGACAGAGTTTCCATGAAATATGATGTCATCTGCATAAATGATGGTTACAACTCCTTTGGGATATTTGTGTGAGGCTATCTTGTTCATTAACACATTAAATAACATTGGACTCAATATTCCCCCTTGGGGAGTGCCTAGTTCAAGTGCTCTTTCCTCAGACAAACATCCCTGATACCATACACAGATTCTCCTTCCATGCAAGTAGTCACCTATCCAGTGTAACAACTTTCCTGATACCCCTAGAGCAGCCAGTTCATTCATAACTACTTCACTGTGAGCTTTATCAAATGCTCCTTGTAAATCCACAAAACTCTACATCTGTCTGCATCATTTGATAAACATTTTATAACACAGTCTGAAGTACATTTCCCTTCCAAAAAAAAACAAATAAATTACAAGATAGATTTCCCCCCACAATATATACAAGCCTATTTAATAATACTCTCTCCATCATCTTGGAAAAACAAGTTGTTAAAGACACTGGCCTGTATCCACCAGTTGCCTTGGGGACAGGAATAACTATCGCTTTCTTCCATTCTGTTGGTAATCTACCCTCTGCATAGCTCATGTTGAATAAATCTAACAATGGACTATTTTCCATACCAACTAAGCAGTTCAAAATTTCATAAGTCACACCATCTTCGCCTGGTGCTGTAGATTTTCCTTTTTTAACAGCATTTAATAACTCATCTTGAGTAATATCTACACATGTTACATCACAAATGTTTAGAGCTGATTAAATAAATCTTCTTCTTTCATTTTGCCACTCATCTAAAGCTTCTATTTTCCTGTTAGGCAGGGAGGCAACACTACCAGCTTTAGCCCATTTGTCAACCAGTTTATTAGCTTCTTCCTCTGGATGAGGATGGCTAATAAAATTACTCCTTTTTCCTCTAATTTTGTTAATATCCTGCCATATTTCTTTGAGATTTTTACTCTCCCCAATGTGCAGTGCAAAGTCTTGCCAATATTTCTCCCTTGCCTCCTTCCTAGCCTGCCCACATATTTTGGCTATATCCATGAAGATTTCCCGATCTTCTTCTCTTCTACCATTCTTTACCCAATCTTTATGTGCTGCCCTTAACATTTGTGTCCATCCCTTCAACATTTTGTCATTGGTATAGCAGTGTTTCCTAGCCCCATGTCTCTTATCATTTATCTTTTTCTGTGTTGCCTTAGTTAAATATCTTTCTATCTCCCCAACTAAGTCATTATAAAAGCTATCCATACAGACTTGTGTATAATTTCTGTACCATTTCTCTACATTTTGGGTAAACACTTCTGTGTCATCCTTGTTTAGTTTCAATCTCTTCCTCCTATATCTCACCTGTCTCTACCCTAATGGTAATTGAACATACACAACAAAATGGTCACTGACTAGCTCCCTTATTATCTCACATTCTCCCTGGACTCCCTGACTGCTTATCATGCAAGCATAGTCTAACCTTCCTCCTTTAATATGAGTCACTTCCTCATTTCCTAACAAGTAAGCATCTGGGTGATCTTGTAAAAATTGCCAAAATTTTATACCATTACTGTGGGAGACTCAGGTGGTCCTTACATTCAGGGGTAAAGGAAACACACTGATGTCAAGTCCGTAAGTTCTATTTCTGGGACAAACACAAAAAGCAGTTAAGACAGGGGTAAACAGCGTCCTGTCTTGGAATCTCTCTGGGTATCTCTATCTGCGCATGCGTGTACAGCGCGCATGTGCCCAAAGCATGAACTAACACTCGGTGACAAGAGGGAGTATGATTATAAAACATATAATACAGAGACCTGAATCAATAATGGTAAATAGTACAGAGTTACATATTACAGCCATATTCGTCTCTTATATCTACAATTACAATTAATTCTCACCATTGTTTGGAGTCTTGGATGTCGAGCATTAAAATCTCCTACAGTTGAGTCCAAAAACATGCAATCTGGTAAGAAGTTGAGGTCAAAACAGCCTCCAGAAATGTACAAATTTGCTATGTTCAATTCTCCTTCCTTCAAATATAACTTTATACAGACACTTTCTATTCCTTGTACTCTACTCGGGCTTCCAACTAGTTCTGCTGGTATGGAATTTTTAATGTATGTTGAGACCCCTCTTATACCTTCACCCGAATAGAGATGAAATCCCTTATATCCAGACAGTTTAAGCAGGTCGCCTTTCCTGTCTCCAGTCTCTTGAAGGGTAATTATGTCAATATTATTTTTAAGGGTAAAGTAGTGTACATCTGTCACTCTATTTCGTAGACCATTAACATTCCAGGACATTATCTTAAGGCTAGCTAGATCCACGATTAATATTTACACATTTTATATCCTTTCCAATCAGATTCTTTAAGAGGGCCCAATCCTCCTGCACAGATTCCCATTTCCTCAAAAGTTTTTCTTTATCAGCATCTTTACACTTACCAACACATTTTTAAAACTTTCAGTTGTTGCTCCCTGCACTACACAATCCTTTATTTTCCTCTCCTTCCCTGTAATACTTATTTTAAGCACTGAATTTTTCAAAAGCTTGAGCTCTTCACTTTCCTCTTTCCCTTCTAATTCTACATTATTCACAGCTTTGTTTTCCCTTTCTTTATTTATCACTGTATCAAGTCTTTTCTCTATCACTTCTATTTTCTGACCTAAGTTTTGCAAAAGCTGAAACATCTTACGCACCTCTTCTCCCAGAATTTCTTGCACAGTTTTATCACTAATCTGGAGGGCTACACCACTACTCTCACTTGCTACTTGTTTATTACTCTGTTTGTCCCTGGCATCAACAACTCTTCCGGCCGCAATCGCAGTCCTATCCTTCTTGAATCTTCATGCCAGGCATTCTCAGGGATCACTGTCTCCACTGTCTGTGTGTTCTCCTGCTGTCTTGTCACTGTCAGACCACAGCGTACTTCTTCGGTGTTCTCTGAATAATTCCTTTGTTGGTCACTTCTCATACGTGGCCTCATCTCGCATGCAATTGAACTAGCATTGTGAGTTTTACCACAATTACAACAACAAGGCTTCACTTTCTCTCCTGCATTGATCTTGTCCTTACAGTTGCTAGATTCGTGCTTCTCCCACAGAATCTACGTGGGTCCAGTTGACAGCTCCAGGCCTTATGTCCCCATCTGCAACACTTGAGACACATTATTGGTCCCTCCACATATAGTGCCACCTTCCTATACCCTGCTCCTGTGATGAACACTTTCTCTGGAACCTTTCCTCTCATTAGAGCAATAACCTGGTTTCTCTCTTCTCCCCTTATTAAATGCCTCTTGACCCAAACAAATCTTTCGTCATCCAATAAGTATTCTGGATCTAGTATTACTGGGTACCTGAAGATTATAACCTTTGTAAGTAGTATGTCGCTCTCCTCTGGCAAAACCATCAGTAATCCCTTGTACCCAACAGTTGTCAACAATTCCACAGCCTCCATGGTCCCCACTGTAAGATAAGGCTTGTGTGTGCCTTCTTTCAAAAGAGGCTCAAAGCTGCGATGTTCCCGTCCTAGTTGTACTGCCCATTTTAATTTTTCAAGGAAGGTCATCGGGCATGACTGTGGAAAAATTAATCTCTTCCTGACACGACCAACATTACCTT
>NW_024732379.1:0-28589 GCF_018991925.1 Homarus americanus | reverse complement strand
GGGACTTTGTTATACTCGATCACGGGGCTTTTTTTTATACTCGATCAGGACTATGTTATACTCGATCAGGGGCCTTTGTTATATTCGATCAGGGTCCTTGTTATACTCGATCAAGGGCCTTTGTTATACTCGATCAGGGGGTCTGCTATATCGATGAGGACTTTGTTATACTCGATCAGTGGATATTGTTATACTCGATCAGGGGACTTTGTTATACTCGATCAGGGGACTTTGTTATACTCGATCAGTGGACTTTGTTATACTCGATCAGCGGACTTTGCTAAACTCGATCAGTGAATTTGTTATAATCGATTATTGGTCTTTGTTATATGATCAGGGCCTCGATAGGGGCCTTTGTTATACTCGATCAGGGGACTATGTTATACTCGATCAGGGTCATTTGTTATACACGATGAGGGGCCTTTGTTATACGCGATCAGGGCCTTTGTAATACTCGATGAGGGGCTTTTGTTATACTCGATCAGGGGACTATGTTATACTCGATCAGGGGACTATGTTATACTCGATCAGGGTCATTTGTTATACACGATGAGGGGCCTTTGTTGTACTCGATCAAGGGTTTTTGTTATACTCGATAAAAGGTCTTTGTTATACTCGATCAGGGGACTTTGTTATACTCGATGACGGGGACTTTGTTATACACGATCAGGGGACTTTGTTATACTCGATCAGGGGACTTTGTTATACTCGATCAGGGGCCTTTGTTGTTTCTCGATCCGGGGCCTTTGTAATACTCGATTAGGGGCCTTTGTAATAATCGATAAGGGGCCTTTGTTATACTCGATCAGGGGACTATGTCATACTCGATTAGGGGAGTTTGTTATACTCGATTAGGGGCCTTTGTTATACTCGATGAGGGGGCTTTGTAATACTCGACCAGGGGACTTTGTTATACTCGACCAGGGAACTTTGTTATACTCGATCAGGGGAATGTGTTATACTCGATTAGGGGTCTTTGTTATACTTGATCAGGGGCCTCGATCAATGGCCTTTGTTATACTCGATGAGGGGCCTTTGTAATACTCGATGAGTGGCTTTTGTTATACTAGATCAGGGGACTATGTTATACTCGATCGGGGTTCTTTGTTATCCTCGATGAGGGGCCTTTGTTGTACTAGATGAGGGGCCTTTGTTGTACTCTATCAGGGGCCTTTGTTATACTCGATCAGGGGACTTTGTTATACTCGATCACGGGGCTTTGTTATACTCGATCAGGGGAATTTGTTATACTCGATTAGTGGACTTTGTTATACTCGATCAGGGGACTTTGTTAAACTCGATTAGGGGACTTTGTTATACTCGACCAGGGGCCTTTGTTATGCTCGATCAGGGGCCTTTGTTATGCTCGATGAGGGGATATGTTATACTCGATCAGGGAACTTCGTTATACTCGATGAGGGGGCTTTGCTATACTTGATCAGGCGCCTCGATCAGGGGCCTTTGTTATACTCGATGAGGGGATATGTTATACTCGACCAGGGGACTTTGTTATACTCGACCAGGGGATACTTTGATTATACTCAAGCAGGGGGCTTTGTTATACTCGAGCAGGGGCCTTTGTTATACTCGATTATGGACCTTTGTTTTACTCAATCAGGGGCCTTTGTTATACCGATGAGGGGGTTTTGTTATACTCGACCAGGGGACTTTGTTATACTCGACCAGGGGACTTTGTTATACTTGATCAGTGGACCTCGATCAGGGCCTTTATTGTCTCGATCAGGGCCTTTGTAATACGATGAGGGCTTTTGTTAAACTCGATCAGGGGACTATGTTATACTGGATCAGGGGCCTCTGTTATACTCGATCAGGGGCCTTTGTTATACTCGATCAGGGGCCTTTGTTAAAATCGATCAGGGGGCTTTGCTATACTCGATCAGGGGGCTTCGTTTTACTCGATCAAGGGCCTTTGTTGTACTCGATCAGGGGCCTTTGTTGTACTCGATCAGGGGCCTTTGTTATACTCGATAACAGGTCTTTGTTATACTCGATCAGGGGACTTTGTTATACTCGATCACGGGGCTTTGTTATACTCGATCAGGGGAATTTGTTATACTCGATCAGTGGACCTTGTTATACTCAATCAGGGGACTTTATTATGTTCGATGAGGGGGCTTAGAAATATTCGAAGAGGGGGCTTTGAAATACTCGATGAGGGGGCTTTGAAATACTCGATCAGGGGATTTTGTTATTCTCAATGAGGGGGCTTTGTTATACTCGAATAGGGGAACTTTGATATACTCGATCAGTGGACTCTGTCATACTCGATTAGGGGACTTTTTTATATTCGATCAGGGGGCTTTGCTATACTCAATGAGGGGCTTTGCTATACTCGATAAGGGGGCTTCGTTATACTCGATTAGGGGCCTTTGTTGTACTCGTTGAGGGGCCTTTGTTGTACTCAATCAGGGGCCTTTGATATACTCGATAAGAGGTCTTTTTTATACTCGATCCGGGGACTTTGTTATACTCGATCACGGGGCTTTTGTTATACTCGATCAGGGGACTATGTTATACTCGACCAGGGGCCTTTGTTATATTCGATCAGGGTCCCTTGTTATACTCGATCAGGGGCCTTTGTTATACTCGATCAGGGGGCTTTGCTATACTCGATGAGGGAGCTTTGTTATGCTCGATCAGGGGATATGTTATACTCGATCAGGGGACTTTGTTATACTCGATCAGGGGACTTTGTTATACTCGATCAGTGGACTTTGTTATACTCGATCTGCGGACTTTGCTAAACTCGATCAGTGAATTTGTTATACTCGATCAGGGGACTATATTTATACTCTCGATCAGGGGTTCTTTTGTTATCCTCGATGAGGGGCCTTTGTTGTACTCGGTGAGGGGCCTTTGTTGTACTCTATCAGGGGCCTTTGTTATACTCGATCAGGGGACTTTGTTATACTCGATCACGGGGCTTTGTTATACTCGATCATGGGAATTTGTTATACTCGATTAGTGGACTTTGTTATACTCGATCAGGGGACTTTGTTAAACGCGATCAGGGGACTTTGTTCTACTCGATCAGAGGACTTTGTTATACTCGATCACGGGGTTTTGTTATACTCGATCAGGGGAATTTGTTATACTCGATTAGTGGACTTTGTTATACTCGATCAGGGGACTTTGTTATACGCGATCAGGGGACTTTGTTATACTCGACCAGGGGCCTTTGTTATGCTCGATCAGGGGCCTTTGTTATGCTCGATCAGGGGATATGTTATACTCGATCAGGGAACTTTGTTATACTCGATGAGGGGATATATTGCATACTCGACCAGGGACTTTGTTATACTCGACCAGGAGACTTTGTGCCACTTGATCAGGGCCTCGATCAGGTGCCTTTGTTATTTATTCTCGATCAGGGGCCTTTGTTATACTCGATCAGGGGGCTTTGTTATACTCGAGCAGGGGCCTTTGTTATACTCGATTAGGGGCCTTTGTTCTACTCGATCAGGGGCCTTTGTTATACTCGATGAGGGGGCTTTGTTATACTCGACCATGGGACTTTGTTATACTCGACCAGGGGACTTTGTTATACTTGATCAGTGGACTTTGTTATACTCAATCAGGGGAATTTGTTATACTCGACCAGGGGACTTTGTTATACTCGACCAGAGGACTTTGTTATACTTGGTCAGGGGCCTCGATCAGGGGCCTTTGTTATACTCGATCAGGGGCCATTGTAATACTTCGCTGAGGGCTTTTGTTATACTTTCGATCAGGGAACTATGTTATACTCGATCAGGGGCCTTGTTATCCTCGACCAGGGGCCTTTGTTATATAATCAGAGACTTTGTTATACTCGATCAGGGGCCTTTGTTATACTCGATCAGGGGGCTTTGCTATACTCGATGAGGGAGCTTTGTTTTGCTCGATCAGGGGATATGTTATACTCGATCAGGGGACTTTGTTATACTCAATCAGGGGACTTTGTTATACTCGATCAGGGGAATTTGTTATACTCGATTAGGGGTCTTTGTTATACATGATCAGGGGCCTCGATCAGGGGCCTTTGTTATACTCGATCAGGGCCTTTGTAATACTCGATGAGGGGCTTTTGTTAAACTCGATCAGGAGACTATGTTATACTGGATCATGGTCCTTTGTTATACTCGATCAGGGGCCTTTGTTATACTCGATCAGGGGCCTTTGTTAAAATCGATCAGGGGGCTATGCTATACTCGTTGAGGGGGCTTCGTTATACTCGATCAAGGGCCTTTGTTGTACTCGATGAGGGGCCTTTGTTGTTCTCGATCAGGGGCCTTTGTTATACTCGATAACAGGTCTTTGTTATACTCGATCAGGGGACTTTGTTATACTCGATCACGGGGCTTTGTTATACTCGATCAGGGGAATTTGTTATACTCGATCAGTAGACCTTGTTATACTCGATCAGGGGACTTTATCATATTCGATGGGGGGTGCTTAGAAATATTCGAAGAGGGGGCTTTGAAATATTCGATGAGTGGGCTTTGAAATACTCGATCAGGGGACTTTGTTATACTCAATGAGGGGGCTTTGTTATACTCGATCAGGGGAACTTTGATATACTCGATCAGTGGACTTTGTCATACTCGATTAGGGGACTTTGTTATATTCGATCAGGGGGCTTTGCTATACTCAATCAGGGGGCTTTGCTATACCCGATCAGGGGGCTTCGTTATACTCGATTAGGGGCCTTTGTTGTACTCGTTGAGGGGCTTTGTTATACTCAATCAGGGGCCTTTGATATACTCGATAAGAGGTCTTTTTTATACTCGATCCGGGGACTTTGTTATACTCGATCACGGGGCTTTTGTTATACTCGATCAGGGGACTATGTTATATTCGATCAGGGGCCTTTGTTATATTCGATCTGGGTCCCTTGTTATACTCGCTGAGGGGCTTTTGTTATACTCGATCAGGGGACTATGTTATACTCGATCAGGGGCCTTTGTTATACTCGATCAGGGTCCTTTGTTATACTCGATCAGGGGCATTTGTTATACTCAATCAGGGAACTTTGTTATACTCGATGAGGGGGCTTTGTTATACTCGACCAGGCGACTTTGTTATACTCGATCAGGGGACTTTGTTATACTCGATCAGGGGACTTTGTTATACTTGATCAGTGGACTTTGTTATGTTCGATCAGCGGACTTTGTTATACTCGATCAGAGGAATTTGTTATACTCGATTAGGGGTCTTTGTTATACTTGATCAGGGGCCTCGATCAGGGGCCTTTGTTATACTCGATCAGGGCCTTTGTAATACTCGATGAGGGGCTTTTGTTAAACTCGATCAGGAGACTATGTTATACTGGATCATGGTCCTTTGTTATACTCGATCAGGGGCCTCTGTTATACTCGATCAGGGGCCTTTGTTAAAATCGATCAGGGGGCTATGCTATACTCGATGAGGGGGCTTCGTTATACTCGATCAAGGGCCTTTGTTGTACTCGATGAGGGGCCTTTGTTGTTCTCGATCAGGGGCCTTTGTTATACTCGATAACAGGTCTTTGTTATACTCGATCAGGGGACTTTGTTATACTCGATCACGGGGCTTTGTTATACTCGATCAGGGGAATTTGTTATACTCGATCAGTAGACCTTTTTATACTCGATCAGGGGACTTTATTATATTCGATGAGGGGTGCTTAGAAATATTCGAAGAGGGGGCTTTGAAATATTCGATGAGTGGGCTTTGAAATACTCGATCAGGGGACTTTGTTATACTCAATGAGGGGGCTTTGTTATACTCGATCAGGGGAACTTTGATATACTCGATCAGTGGACTTTGTCATACTCGATTAGGGGACTTTGTTATATTCGATCAGGGGGCTTTGCTATACTCAATCAGGGGGCTTTGCTATACCCGATCAGGGGGCTTCGTTATACTCGATTAGGGGCCTTTGTTGTACTCGTTGAGGGGCTTTGTTGTACTCAATCAGGGGCCTTTGATATACTCGATAAGAGGTCTTTTTTATACTCGATCCGGGGACTTTGTTATACTCGATCACGGGGCTTTTGTTATACTCGATCAGGGGACTATGTTATACTCGATCAGGGGCCTTTGTTATATTCGATCAGGGTCCCTTGTTATACTCGATCAGGGGCCTTTGTTACATATACTCGATCAGGGGCTTTGCTATACTCGATGAGGAGCTTTGTTTTGCTCGATCAGGGGATATGTTATACTCGATCAGGGGACTTTGTTATACTCAATCAGGGGACTTTGTTAGCATACTCGATCCGGGAATTTGTTAGCATACTCGATTAGGGGTCTTTGTTTATACATGATCAGGGGCCTCATTGAGGGCCTTTGTTAGCATACTCGATCAGGGCCTTTTGTAATACTCGATGAGGGCTTTGTTAAACTCGATCGGAGACTTTATGTTATACTGGATCATGGTCCTTTGTTATATACTCGATCCGGGACTTTGTTATACTTTCGTCACGGGGCTTTTGTTATATACTCGATCAGGGGACTATGTTTATACTCGATCAGGGGCCTTTGTTATATTCGATCAGGGTCCCTTGTTATACTCGATCAGGGGCCTTTGTTATACTCGATCAGGGGGCTTTGCTATACTCGATGAGGGAGCTTTGTTATGCTCGATCAGGAGATATGTTATACTCGATCAGGGGACTTTGTTATACTCGATCAGGGGACTTTGTTATACTCGATCAGTGGACTTTGTTATACTCGATCAGCGGACTTTGCTAAACTCGATCAGTGAATTTGTTATAATCGATTATTGGTCTTTGTTATACTTGATCAGGGGCCTCGATGAGGGGCCTTTGTTATACTCGATCAGGGCCTTTGTAATACTCGATGAGGGGGCTTTGTTATACTCGATCGAGGACTTTTGTTATATACTCGATCAGGGCTTTGTTATACTCGATCAGGGGCCTTTGTTGTACTCAATTAGGGGCCTTTGTTATACTCGATCACGGGCCTTTGTAATACTCGATAAGGGGCCTTTGTTATACTCGATTAAGGGCCTTTGTTATACTTGATCAGAGGCCTTTGTTATACTCGATTTGGGGCCTTTGTTATACCCGATGAGGGGCCTTAGTTATACTCGATCAGGGGGCTTTGTTATACTCAAGCAGGGGCCTTTGATATATTCGATTAGGGGAATTTGTTATACTCGATGAGAGGTCTTTGTTATACTTGATCAGGGGCCTTTGTTATATTCGATCAGGGAACTTTGTTATACTCGATCAGGGGAATTTGCTATACTCGATTCGGGGTCTTGGTCTTTGTTATACTTGATCAGGGGCCTCGATTAGGGGCCTTTGTTATACTCGATGAGGGGCCTTTGTAATACTCGATGAGGGGCCTTTGTTATACTCGATGAGGGGGCTTTGCTATACTCGATGAGGGGGCTTCGTTATACTCGATCAGGGGCCTTTGTTGTACTCGATCAGGGGCCTTTGTTGTACTCGATCAGGGGCCTTTGTTATACTCGATAAGAGGTCTTTGTTATACTCGATCAGGGGACTTTGTTATACTCGATCACGGGCACTTTGTTATACACGATCAGGGGACTATGTTATACTCGATCAGGGCCTTTGTTATATTCGATCAGGGTCCCTTGTTATACTCGATCAGGGGCCTTTGTTATACTCGATCAGGGGGCTTTGCTATACTCGATGAGGGAGCTTTGTTTTGCTCGATCAGGGGATATGTTATACTCTATCAGGGGACTTTGTTATACTCGATCAGGGGACATTGTTATACTCGATTAGGGGACTTTGTTATACTCGATCCGGGGACTTTGTTATACTCGATCAGGGGACTTTGTTATACTCGACCAGCGGCTTTTGTTATGCTCGACCAGGGGCCTTTGTTATGCTCGATGAGGGGATATGTTATACTCGATGAGGGGGCTTTGTTATTCTCGACCAGGGGACCTTTTTATACTCGACCAGGGGACTTTGTTATACTCGACCAGGGGAGTTTGTTATACTCGATCAGGGGAATTTCTTGTACTCGACCATGGGACTTTGTTATACTCGACCAGTAGACTTTGTTATACTTGATCAGGGGCCTCGATCAGGGGCCTTTGTTATACTCGATCAGGGGCCTTTGTTATACTCGATGAGGGGGTTTTGTTATACTCGTTCAGGGGACTATTTTATACTCGACCAGGGGACTTTGTTATACTTGATCAGGGGACTTTGTTATACTCGATCAGGGGCCTTTGTTATACTCGATGAGGGGGCTTTGTTATACTCGACCAGGGGACTTTGTTATACTCGACCAGGGGACTTTGTTATATTCGATCAGGGAACTTTGTTATACTCGATCAGGGGAATTTGCTATACTCGATTCGGGGTCTTTGTAATACTTGATCAGGGGCCTCGATTAGGGGCCTTTGTTATACTCGATGAGGGGCCTTTGTAATACTCGATGAGGGGCCTTTGTTATACTCGATCAGGGGGCTTTGCTACACTCGATCAGGGGGCTTCGTTATACTCGATTAGGAGCCTTTGTTGTACTCGTTGAGGGGCCTTTGTTGTACTCAATCAGGGGCCTTTGATATACTCGATAAGAGGTCTTTTTTATACTCGATCCGGGGACTTTGTTATACTCGATCACGGAGCTTTGTTATACTCGATCAGGGGACTTTGTTATACTCGATTAGTGGACTTTGTTATACTCGATCAGGGGACTTTGTTATACTCGATCAGGGGACTTTGTTATACTCGACCAGCGGCTTTTGTTATGCTCGACCAGGGGCCTTTGTTATGCTCGATGAGGGTATATGTAATACTCGATGAGGGGGCTTTGTTATTTTCGACCAGGGGACTTTGTTATACTCGACCAGGGGACTTTGTTATACTCGACCAGGGGACTTTGTTATACTCGATCAGGGGAATTTCTTGTACTCGACCATGGGACTTTGTTATCCTTGACCAGGGGACTTTGTTATACTTGATCAGAGGCCTCGATCAGGGGCCTTTGTTATACTCGATCAGGGGCCTTTGTTATACTCGATGAGGGGGCTTTGTTATACTCGTTCAGGGGACTATTTTATACTCGACCAGGGGACTTTGTTATACTTGATCAGGGGACTTTGTTATACTTGATCAGGGGCCTTTGTTGTACTTGATGAGGGGGCTTTGTTATACTCGACCAGGGGAATTTGTTATACTCGACCAGGGGACTTTGTTATACTTAATCAGGAGACTTTGTTATACTCGATGAGGGGAAATTGTTATACTCGAACAGGGGACTTTGTTATACTCGACCAGGGGACTTTGTTTTACTTGATCAGGGGCTTCCTGGACTCAGCCCTGCTGCCTCCAACAAGGCCTCGGCAATAGTACCACGGGCTTTTGGTTATATTCGATCAGGGACTAAGGCAGTTATAAATTCGTTCAGGGCCTTGTTATATTCGATCAGGTCCTTGTTATACCTGATCAGGGGCTTTGTTATACCTGATCATCAGGGCTTTGTATATACTCAGATGAGGGAACTTTGTTATGCTCATCAGGGATATGTTAGTACCTCGATCAGACTCTTTGTTATACTCGATTAGACCCCTGTTAACACCTCATCAGTGTGGACTTTGTTATTAGTACCCAATTAGAGGACTTTGCTAAACTTGATCAGAGGAATTTGTTATACCTGATTATTGGTCTTGTTTTACTTGATCAGGGGCCTTGATCAGGGGCCTTTGTTATTCTCCAACAAGGGCCTTTGTAATACTTAATGAGGGGCTTTTGTTATACTCGATCAGGGGACTATGTTATAGATCAAGTTGCTTTGTTACTTACGATGAGGGCCTTTGTTATACTCGATCAGGGGCCTTTGTTATATCTGATGAGGGGTTTTGCTATACTCGGTAGGGGCTTCGTTGCTACTCGATCAAGGGCCTTTATTTGTACTCGATCAGGAGACGCTGTTGTACTCGATCAAGGGCGCTGTTATACTCGATAAGAGGTCTTTGTTATACTCGATCAGGGGACTTTGTTATACTCGATCACGGGGACTTTGTTATACACGATCTGCCGACTTTGTTATACTCGATTAGGGGGTTTTGTTATACTCGATCAGGGGCCTTTGTTATGCTCGATGAGGGGGCTTTGTATAACTCGACCAGGGGACTTTGTTATACTCGACCAGGGAACTTTGTTATACTCAATCATGGGAAATTGTTATACTCGATTAGGGGTCTTTGTTATACTTGATCAGGGGCCTCGATCAATGGCCTTTGTTATACTCGATGAGGGGCCTTTGTAATACTCGATGAGTGGCTTTTGTTATACTCGATCAGGGGACTATGTTATACTCGATCGGGGTTCTTTGTTATCCTCGATGAGGGGCCTTTGTTGTACTCGGTGAGGGGCCTTTGTTGTACTCTATCAGAGGCCTTTGTTATACTCGATCAGGGGACTTTGTTATACTCGATCACGGGGCTTTGTTATACTCGATCAGGGGAATTTGTTATACTCTATTAGTGGACTTTGTTATACTCGATCAGGGGACTTTGTTATACGCGATCAGGGGACTTTGTTCTACTCGATCAGGGGCCTTTGTTATACTCGATGAGGGGGCTTTGTTATACTCGACCAGGGGACTTTGTTATACTCGACCTGGGGACTTTGTTATTCTTGATCAGTGGACTTTGTTATACTCAATCAGGGGAATTTGTTATACTCGACCAGAGGACTTTGTTATACTCGACCAGAGGACTTTGTTATACTTGATCAGGGGCCTCGATCAAGGCCCTTTGTTATACTCGATCAGGGGCCATTGTAATACTCGATGAGGGGCTTTTGTTATACTCGATCAGGGGACTATGTTATACTCGATCAGGGGCCTTTGTTATACTCGATCAGGGTCCTTTGTTATACTCGATCTGGGGCCTTTGTTATACTCGATCAGGGAACTTTGTTATACTCGATGAGGGGGCTTTGTTATACTCGACCAGGCGGCTTTGTTATACTCGACCAGGCGACTTTGTTATACTCGACCAGGGGACTTTCTTATACTCGATCAGGGGACTTTGTTATACTCGATCAGTGGACTTTGTTATATTCGATCAGCGGACTTTGTTATACTCGATCAGGAGAATTTGTTATACTCGATTAGGGGTCTTTGTTATACTTGATCATGGGCCTCGATCAGGGGCCTTTGTTATACTCGATCAGGGCCTTTGTAATACTCGATGAGGGGCTTTTGTTAAACTCGATCAGGGGACTATGTTATACTGGATCATGGTCCTTTGATATACTCGATCAGGGGCCTTTGTTATACTCGATGAGGGGCCTTTGTTAAAATCGATCAGGGGGCTTTGCTATATTCGATCAGGGGGCTTCGTTATACTCGATCAAGGGCCTTTGTTGTACTCGATCACGGGCCTTTGTTGTACTCGATCAGGGGCCTTTGTTATACTCGATAACAGGTCTTTGTTATACTCGACCAGTGGACTTTGTTATACTCAATCAGGGGACTTTATATTCGATGAGGGGTGCTTAGAAATATTCGAAGAGGGGGCTTTGAAATATTCGATGAGGGGGCTTTGAAATACTCGATCAGGGGACTTTGTTATACTCAATGAGAGGGCTTTGTTATACTCGACCAGGGGACTTTGTTTTACTTGATCAGGGCCCTCGATCAGGGGCCTTTGTTATACTCCAACAAGGGCCTTTGTAATACTCACTGAGGGGCTTTTGTTATACTCGATCAGGGGACTATGTTATACTCGATCAGGGCCCTTTGTTATACACGATGAGGGGCCTTTGTTATACTCGATCAAGGAACTTTGTTATACTCGATTAGGGGCGTTTGTTATACTCGATTAGGGGCCTTTGTTATACTCGATGAGGGGGCTGTTATACTCGATCAGGGGCCTTGTTGTACTCGATCAGGGCCTTTTGCTTTTCGTACCTTCCCGATCATGGGCCATTGTTATACTCGATAAGAGGTCTTTGTTATACTCGATCAGGGCCTCGATCAATGGCCTTGTTATATTCCGATGAGGGGCCTTGTAATACTCGATGAGTGGCTTTGCTATAATTGATCAGGGGACTGCGTTATATCACCGATCGGGTTTCTTTGTTATCCCTCGCGATGAGGCCTTTTGTTGTACTCGGTGAGCCCTTTGTTGTAATTTTTCTATCAGGGCCTTGTTATACCTGATCAGGGACTTTGTTATACTCGATCACGGGCTTGTTATACTCGATCATGGGAATTTGTTATACTCGATTAGTGGACTTTGTTATACTCGATCAGGGACTTGTTAAACGCGATCAGGGACTTTTGTTCTACTCGCTGATCAGAGGACTTGGTTATACCTCGATCACGGGTTTTGCTTATACTGATCAGGGAATTTGTTATACCTCGATTAGTGGACTTTGTTATACCTTCGATCAGGGACTTTGTTATACGCGATCAGGGGACTTTGTTTATACTCGACCAGGGGCCTCTTTTGTTATGCTCGATCAGGGCCTTTGTTATGCTCTCGATCAGGGATATGTTATACTCGATCAGGAACTTTGTTATACTCGATGAGGTGGGCTTTGTTAATACTTGATCAGGCGCCTCGATCAGGCCTTTGTTATACCTGGGATGAGGGATATGTTATACTCGACCAGGGGACTTTCTTATACTGACCAGGGTACTTCTCTGTTATACTTGATCAGGGGCCCTGATCAGGGGCCTTTTTATTCCTCGATCAGGCCTTTGCTATACCTCGATCAGGGCCTTTGCTACCTCGAGCAGGGGCTTTGTTATACCTCGATTATAGCCCCTTGCCCCACTGGATCAGCCTTTGTTATACCTGGATGAGGGGGCTTTGTTATACTCAACCAGGGGACTTTGTTATACTCGACCAGGGACTTGCTTTTTTCGTACTTGGATCAGTGGACTTTGTTGAGATTTCGACTATATCGCATCAGGGACTATGTTATACCGATCAGGGCCTTGTTATACCTCGATCAGGTCCTTTGTAATACTCGATGAGGGGCTTTTGTTATTCTCGATCAGGGACTATGTTATACTCGATCAGGGCCTTTTGTTATACCTGATCAGGGTCCTTGTTATACTCGACTAGACTTTGTTATACTCTGATCAGTGGACTTTGTTATATCTGATCAGCGGACTTATATATTCTCGATCAGGGGAATTTGTTATACCATTAGGGTCTTTTGTTATACTTGATCAGGGCCCTGATCAGGGCCTCCTTTGTTATACCTGATCAGGGCCTTTGTAATACCTGATGAGGGGCTTTTGTTAAACCCGCTGATCAGAGACTATGTTATACTGACCGGTCCTTTGTTATACCTCGATCAGGGGCCTTTATATACCTGATCAGGGCCTTCTTTGTTAAAATCGATCAGGGGCTATACTATACTCGATGTGGGGCTTCTGTTATACCGCCATCAAGGGCCTTTGTTGTACCGCCATCAGGTGCCTTTGTTGCTCCTCGATCAGGGCCTTTGTTATACTCGATAGCAGGTCTTTGTTATACTCGATCAGGGACTTTGTTATACCTGATCACGGGGCTTGATATACCTTGAGAAATTTGTTATACTCGATCAGTGACCCTGCTTATACCTGATGCTGAGGGACTTATTATATCTTATGAGGGTGCTTAGAAATATTCGAAGAGGGGGCTTTGAAATATTCGATGAGTGGGTTTGAAATACTCGATCAGGGACTTTGTTATACTCAATGAGGGGGCTTTGTTATACTCGGATCAGGAACTTTGATATACTCGAACAGTGGACTTTGTCACAATCGAATAGGGACTTTGTTATATTCGGATCAGGGGCTTTGCTATACCAATCAGGGGGCTTTGCTATACCCGATCAGGGGCTTCGCTATACTCGATTAGGGGCCTTTGTTGTACTCAAGCAATCAGGGCCTTTGATATACCTCGATAAGAGGCCTTTTTATACTGATCCGACTTTGTTATACTGACACACGGGGCTTTGTTATACTCGATCAGGGACTATGTTATACTCGATCAGGCCTTGTTATATTGATCAGGTCCCTTTTGTTATATACTGATCAAGGGCCTTTGTTATAATTCGCATCAGGGCTTTGTATATGCTCGATGAGGGGACTTTGTTATACCTGATCAGTGGATATGTTATACCTGATCAGGGGACTTTGTTACTCGATCAGGACTTTGTTATACTCGATCAGTGGACTTCATACCTGATCAGCGGACTTTGGCAAACTCGATCAGTGAATTTGTTATAATCGATTATTGGTCTTTGTTATAATTTGGATCAGGGGCCCTGATGAGGGGCCTTTGTTATACCTGATCAGGGGACTATGTTATACTCCGATCAGGTCATTTGTTATACACGATGAGGGCCTTGTTATGCTCGATCAGGGCCTTTGTTATACCTCGCTGATCATTCATGTTATACTCGACATCAGGGTCATTTGTTATACACGATGAGCCTTGGTTATACCTCGATCAGGGCCTTTATACCTCGGCGAGGGGGGCTTTGCTATACTCGATGAGGGGCTTCTGCTATACCTCGATCAGGGGCCTTTGTTAGTACTCGACCAGGGGCCTTTGTTGGTTTCGGATCAGGGGCCTTGTTATGCTCGATCGGGATATGTTATACTGCATCAGGAACTTTGTTATCGATGAGGGGTTTTTGTTATACTTGATCAGGCGCCTCGATCAGGGGCCTTGTTATACTCGCCGATGAGGGATATGTTATACTTAATTCAGGGACTTTCTTATACCTACCGGCAGGGTACTTTTGTTATACTTGATCAGGGGCCTCGATCAGCCTTTTTATTCTCGATCAGGGGCCTTTGTTATACTCGAATAGGGGCCAGCCTTTTGTTATACTCGAGCAGGGGGGTTTTGTTATACTCGATTAGTGGCCTTTGTTCTACCTTTCACCAGCCTGCTGTACCGCTGATGAGGGGCTTTTTGTTATACTCAACCAGGGGATTCTTGCCATACCGCACCAGGACTTTGTTGTATCACTTGGATCAGTGGACTTTGTTATACTCAATCAGGGAATTTGTTATTATACTCGACCAGGACTTTGTTATACTCGACCAGAGGACTTTGTTATACATGATCTGGGGCCCTCGATCAAATTTCTTTTGTTATACTCGATCAGGGTCCGCCGTAATACTCGGCGAGGGGCTTTTGTTATACCTCATCAGGACTATGTTATACTCTCCATCAGCCTTTTGTTATACTCGCTGATCAGGTCCTTGTAATACCTGATGAGGGGCTTTTGTTATTCTCGATCAGGGGACTATGTTATACTCGCCGATCAGGGGCCTTTGTTATACCTGATCATCAGGGGACTTTTGTTACTCGCCCGATCAGGACTTTGTTATATCACTTGGATCAGTGGACTTTGTTATATTCGATCAGCGGACTTTGTTATTCTCGATCAGGGAATTTGTTATACCATTAGGGTCTTGTTATACTTGATCAGGGGCCCGATCAGGGGCCTTGTTATAATTCTGTTCGTGGGCCTTTGTAATACCTCATGAGGGGCTTTGTTAAACTCGATCAGGAGACTATGTTATACTGATCATGGTCCTTGTTATACCTGATCAGGGCCTTTGTTATACTCGATCAGGGCCTGTTAAAATCGATCAGGGGCTATACTCATAATTCGATGTGGGGTTTAAGTTATACTCGAACAAGGGCCTTTGCTACCCGCTGAAAAGTCTTTGTTGTTCTCGATCAGGGGCCTTGTTATACTCGATAGCAGTCTTGTTATACTCGATCAGGACTTTTGTTATACTCCGATCACGGGGCCTTAAGTACCATCAGGGAAATTGTTATACTCGGGATCAGTATCTTGTTATACTCGATGAGGGGACTTTATTATATTCGATGAGGGGTGCTTAGAAATATTCAAGAGGGGGGCTTTGAAATATCTGAGATGAGGGCTTGAAATACCGGATCAGGGACTTTGTTATACTCAATGAGGGGGCTTTGTTATACTCAGACTAGGAACTTTGATATACTGACCAGTGGACTTTGTCATAATCGATTAGGGACTTTGTTATATCTGATCAGGGCTATATACTCAATCAGGGGCTTTGCTATACCCGACCAGGGGCTTCTGCTATAATCACCTGCCAAGGATTAGGGCCTTTGTTGTACTCCAATCAGGGCCTTTGATATACTGATAAGAGGTCTTTTTATACTGATCCGGGGACTTGTTATACTCATCACGGGCTTTTGTTATACTCTCGATCAGGGGACTATGTTATACCTGATCAGGGCCTACAGGCCTGATCAGGGTCCTTTGTTACCTCGATCAAGGGCCTTTGTTACCTGATCAGGGGCTTTGCTATACTCGCTGATGAGGGACTTGTTATACTCGATCAGTGGATAAGTGTTATACTCGATCAGGGGACTTTGTTATACTCGATCAGGGACTTTGTTATACCTGATCAGTGGACTTTGTTATACTCGATCAGCGGACTTTGCTAAACTCGATCAAAGAATTTGTTATAATCGATTATTGGTCTTTGTTACTTGGATCAGGGGCCTCGATGAGGGGCCTTTGTTATACTCGATCAGGACTATGTTATACTCGATCAGGGTCATTTGTTATACACGATGAGGCCTCGCTTGCGCTCACTCAGCCTTGCTTACCTCCGGATCAGGGACTATGTTATACCTCGATCAGGCCATTTGTTATACACGATGAGGGGCCTTTTGTTATACTCTGATCAGGGCCTTTGTTATACTCGATGAGGGGCTTTGCTATACTCGGACAGGGCTTCGTTATACCGACCAGGGCCTTTGTTGTAAATTGAACAGGGGCCTTTGTTGTACTTCATCAGGGCCTTTGTTATACCTCGATAGAAGGTCTTTGCTATACTCGATCAGGGACTTGTTATACTGATCAGGGGCCTTTTGTTGTACTCGATCAGGGCCTTTGTAATACTCGATTAGGGCCTTTTGTAATAACGATATGTACCTTTGTTATACTCCGCTGATCAGGGACTATAGTGTCATACTCGATTAGGGGCGTTTGTTATACTCAAGATTAGGGCCTTTGTTATACCGCTGATGAGGGCTTCGTAAATGCCTCGACCAGGGACTTTGTTATACCTTCGACCAGGGAACTTTGTTATACTCGATCAGGGAATGTGTTATACTCGAATAGGTCTTTGTTATACTTGATGAGGGCCCCGATCAATGGCCTTTGTTATACTCGATGAGGGCCTTTGTAATACTCGATGAGTATTTTTATACTGATCAGGGGACTATGTTATACCTGATCGGGGGTTCTTGTTATCCCCGGATCAGGGCCTTTTGTTGTACTCGATGAAGGGCCTTTGTTGTACTCTTATGAGGGGCCTTTGTTATACCTTTTCGATCAGGGACTTTGTTATATACTCGATCACGGGATTTGTTCTACTCGATCGGGGAATTTGTTATACTCAAGCATTAGTGGACTTTGTTATACTCGATCAGGGACTCTGGTTAGCTCGATCAGGACTTTGCTATACTGACCAGGGCCTTTTGTTATGCCTCGATAAGTACTTCTTTTGTTATTCTCGATGAGGGATATGTTATACTCCATCGAACTTTTGTTATACTCGATGAGGGGGGCGGCTATACTCGGCCCTGATCAATGGCCTTTGTTATACCTTGTATGAGCCTCGCGTACTGATGAGTGGCTCTTGTTATACCTGATCAGGGACTATGTTATACCTCGATTAGGGGCGTTTGTTATACTTTATTTAGGGGCCTTTGTTATACCTGATGAAGGGCTTTGTAATACCTGACCAGGGGACTTTGTTACATCTGATCAGCGGACTTTGTTATACTCGATCAGGAATTTCAAGTTATACCGATTAGGGTCTTTGTTATACTTGATCAGGACCTCGATCAGGGGCCTTCCTTTGTTATACCTTCGATCAGGGCCTTTGTACTCGATGAGGGCTTTTGTTAAACTCGATCAGGGACTATGTTATACTGGATCATGGTCCTTTGTTATACCTTCGAATAGCCTTTGTTATACTGATGAGGGCCTTTGTTAAAATCGATCAGGGGCTTCTATATACTCGATGAGGGGCTTGCTATATACCTGATCAAGGGCCTTTGTTGTACCTTCCATCAGCCTTTGTTGCAGCTGATCAGGGCTCTGCCGGCACTCGATAACAGGTCTTTGTTATACTCGATCAGGGCCTGCCGCGGCCTGATCACGGGGCTTTTGCTATACTCGATCAGGGAATTTGTTATACCTTGATCAGTGGACCTTGTTACTCGATCAGGACTTTAATATATTCGATGAGGGGTGCTTAGAAATATTCGAAGAGGGGGCTTTGAAGTCTGATGAGCTTTGAAATAATTCGCATCAGTGGTTATACTCAATGAGTGGGCTTTGTTATACTGATCAGGAACTTTTATACTGATCAGTGGAATTTGTCATACCTGATTAGGGACTTTGCTATATTCGATAAGGGGCTTTGCTATACTCCAATCAGGGCTTTGCTATACCCGATCAGGGGCTTCTGCTATACCTGATACCTTTGTTGTACCTGCTGTTGGGTGGGCCTTTGTTGTACCCAATCAGGGGCCTTTGATATACCTCGATAAGAGGTCTTTTATACTGATCCGGGGACTTTGTTATACTCGATCACGGGCTTTGTTATACCTGATCAGGACTATGTTATACTCTCCGACCAGGGCCTTTGTTATATCTGATCAGGGTCCCTTGTTATAATACTCGATCAGGGCCTTTGGTTATACTCGATCAGGGGCTTCATATACTCGATGAGGTTTCTTTGTTAAGGCTCGATCAGGATATGTTATTAAGTATCCGGATCAGGGACTTTGTTATACTCGATCAGGGACTTTGTTATACCTCGATCAAAACTTTGTTATTATACTCGATCTGCGACTTTGCTAAACCTCGACCAGTAAATTTGTTATACCTGATTATTGGTCTCTTTGTTATAATTTGATCAGGGGCCTCACTTGAAAGTACTAAGTCATACCCCGATCAGCCCCTTGTAATACCTCGATGAGGGCTTTTGCGACTGATATCATTGATTATCATTTGTTATACGATGAGGGCCTTTTGTTATACTCGATCAGGGGCCTTTGTTATACTCATTGAGGGCTTTGCCATACTCGATCAGGATATGTTATACCTGATCAGGTACTTTGTTATACCTCGATCAGGGGACCTTTGTTTTACCTGATCAGTGGACTTGATATACCTGATCAGGGACTTTGCTAAACTCGATCAGCACCTTGTTATAAACGACACGTCTTTGCTATACTTGGATCAGGGCCTCGATGAGGGGCCTTTGTTATACTCCGATCAGGCCTTTGTGGTCAGCCTCCGATGAGGGACTTTTTGTTATACTCGATCAGGGACTATGTTATACTAGCTGATCAGGGACTATGTTATACTCGATCAGGGTCATTTGTTATACACCATGAGCCTTGCCAAAATGATCAGGTTTTTGTTATACCTGATAAAAAGGTCTTTTTGTTATACCTGATCAGGGACTGTTATACCTCGATGATCGGGACTTTGTTATACAATGATCAGGGACTTTGTTATACTCGATCAGGGACTTGTTATACTCATCAGCCTTGTTGTTTCTCACCCGGGGCCTTTGTAATACCTGCTGATTAGGGCCTTTGTAATAATCGATAAGGGGCCTTAAGCGGCAATTTCGATCAGGACTATGTCATACTCGATTAGGTGGAGCTTGTTATACTCGATTAGGGCCTTTGCTTATACCACGAGGGCTTTGTAATACCTCGACCAGGAATTGCCGCTACTCGGACCGTAAACTTTGTTATACCTGGATCAGGAATGCGCTATACCTCGGGATTAGGGTCTTTGTTATAATGGATCAGGGCCTCGATCAATGGCCTTTGTTATACTCATGAGGGGCCTTTGTAATAATTATGAGTGGCTTTTTGCTATACTCGCATCAGGGACTATGTCATACCGATCGGGGTTCTTTAGCTATCCCTCGATGAGGGCCTTTGTTGTACCAGATGAGGGCCTTTGTTAAAATTCTATCAGGCCTTTGTTATACCTCGATCAGGGGACTTGTTATACTCGATCACGGGGCTTTGTTATACTCATGCTGATCGAATTTGTTATACTCGATTAGTGGACTTTGTTATACCTGATCAGGGACTTTGTTAAACTCGGGATTAGGGGGCCTTGCCAGTACTGACCAGGGCCTTTGTTATGCTCGATCAGGGGCCTTTTGTTAAGGCTCGCCGATGAGGATAAGGTTATACTGATCAGGAACTTGTTATACTCGATGTAGGGCTTGCTATACCGGATCAGGCGCCTCGATCAGGGGCCTTTGTTATACCACAGATATTATGTTATACCTGACCAGGGACTCCAGCGTATACCACCAGGACTTTGTTATACTGACCAGGGCCCTGATCAGGGCCTTTGTTATACCTGCTAAGCAGGGGCTTTGTTACACCTCCGAGCAGGGCCTTTGCTATACCTGCTGATTATGGGCATTTGCTTACTCCAATCAGGGCCTTTTGCTACCTTTGACAGGGTTTTGTTATACTCGACCAGGGGACTTTGTTATACCTCGACCAGGACTTTGTTATACTTGATCAGTGGACTTTGTTATACCAATCAGGGAATTTGTTATACTCGACCAGACTTTCTTATACTCGACCAGAGGACTTGGTTATACTTGATCAGAGGCCCCTAATTCGTGATCTTTGTTATACTCTGATCAGGGCCATTGAAATACTCGATGAGGGGCTTTTGTTATACCTGATCAGTAATGCTATACCTGATCAGGGCCTTGTTATACTGGATCTGGGTCCTTTGTTATACTCGATCAGGAACTTTGTTATACCTGGGATGAGGGGGCTCGTTACCCACTACCAGGCGACTTGTTATACCTCGACCAGGGGACTTTGTTATACCTGATGAGTAACACCTTTGTTATACTCGATCAGTGGACTTTGTTATACCCATCAGCGGACTTTGTTATACCCCGATCAAGGGAATTTGTTATACCTGATTAGGGGCCTTTTGTTATACTCGATCATAGGCCTTTGTAATACCTTTCGATGAGAGGCTTCTTGCTAAACTCGATCAGGGCTATGTTATACTGATCAGGTCCTTGTTATACCTGATCAGGGGCCTTGTTATACCTGATCAGGGGCCTTTGCTAAAATCGATCAGGGGCTTTGCTATACCTGATCAGGGGCTTCTTACCTGATCATGTGGGCCTTTGTTGTACCTGACCAGGGGCCTTGTTGTACCTGATCAGAGGCCTTTGTTATACCCACAACAGGTCTTTGTTATACCCCACTGCACTTGCCATACTCGATCACGGGCTTTGTTATACTCGATCAGGGAATTTGTTATACTCATCAGTGGACCTTTGTTATACTCCAATCAGGGGACTTTATTATATTCGATGAGAGGGGCTTAGAAGCCATTCGAAGAGGGGGGCTGGTTATATCTGAGCAGGGGCCTTTGTTTGCTCATGAGGGAATTTAAGGTACCTGTAATTGCCGGAGCACGGACTCAGGACTTTGTTTCACTTGATTCTGATCAGGGCCTTGTTATACCCGCGCCTCGGTACCAATGAGGGCTTTGTTATACCTGATCAGGGGACTATGTTATACTCGATCAGGCCCTTTGTTATATACACGATGAGGGCCTTTGTTATACCTGATTAGGGCCTACAAGTACTCGATGACGGGGCTTTGCTATACTCGATGAGGGGGCCGTTATACTGATCAGGGGACCTTTGTTGTACTCGATCAGGGCCTTTGTTGTACCTGATCAGGGCCTTTGTTATACCTCGATAAGAGGTCTTTTGTTATATCACTCCCGGATCAGGGACTTTATTATAACTCCGATCACGGGGACTTTGTTATACCTATCAGGGACTTTTGCTATACTCGATTAGGGGCGCTCTGCTATACCCTAATCTAGGGGCCTTTGTTATACCTTCGATGAGGGGCTTTGTATAACTCGACCAGGGACTTTGTTATACCTGACCAGGGAACTTTGTTATACCTGATAAGGGGAAACTTGTTATACTCGATTAGGGTCTTTGTTATAATTTGATCAGGGGCCTCGACAATGGCCCTGTTATACCTGATGAGGGGGCCTTTGTAATACCTTCCGATGAGTGGCTTTGCTATTCGACCAGGGGACCACATAAGTACCGATCGGGGTTCTTTTGTTATCCCCATGAGGGGCCTTGCCGTACCCAAAGTGAGGCCTCTGCTTGCAATTTCTATCAGGGCCTTTGTTATACTCGATCAGGGGACTTGCTATACTGAATGTGGGCTTTGCTGCTCTATTCAGGGAATTTGTTATACCTGATTAGTGGACTTTGTATATACCTGATCAGGACTTTGTTATACGCTCAGGGGACTTTTGTTCTACCTGATCAGGACTTTGTTATACCTGATCACGTGGGCTTTGTTAGTACCTGATCAGGGAATTTGCTATAATTGATTAGTGGACTTTGTTATACCTGATCAAGGGACTTTGTTATATGATCAGGTAATTCGTCATACCGGATTAGGAGTTTGTTATACATCAGGAGACTCTACTCGATGAGGGGTTTTGTAATACCTGCTGATCTGCGACCCTTTGCTAAACTCGATCAGTGAATTTGTTATACTCGATTATTGGTCTTTGCTATAATTTGGATCAGCCCCTATTTGAGGGGCATTTGTTATACTTTGATCAGCCTTTGTAATACCTGGATGAGGGCTTTTTGTTATACCTGATCAGGACTATGTTATACTCGACTGTACTAATGGTTATATTACGATGAGGGGCCTTTGTTATACCTGATCAGGGGCCTTTGTTATACTCATGATGAGGGGGGGCTTGCCAGCAATTGATCAGGGATATGTTATACCTCGATCAGGGACCTTGTTATACCTGACTGTGGACTTCCTTTGTTTTACCTGATCAGTGACTCTGGATATACCTTATTCAAAATTCTGCCAAACCCTGATCAGTGAATTTGTTATAACTGATTATTGGTCTTTTGTTATAATGGATCAGGGGCCCCGATGAGGGGCCTTGTTACACGCGACTCAGCCTTTGTAATAATTGGACAGAGGGCTTTTGTTATACCTTTCGATCAGGGGACTATGTTATACTCGATCAGGGGACTATGTTATACCTCGATCAGGTCACGGTTATACACGATGAGGGCCTTGTTGTACTCATCAAGGGCTTTGTTATACCTGATAAAAAGGTCTTTGTTATACTCGATCAGGACTTCATATACCGATGACGGGGACCTTTGTTATACACGATCAGGGACTTTGTTATAATCGATCAGGGACTTTGTTATACCCGCTGATCAGGGCCTTGTTGTTTTCTTTCGATCCGGGGCCTTTGTAATACTCGACAGCCCTTTGTAATAATCGATGGCGCTTCGTTGCACTCGATCAGGGGATCATGCCTGCTACCTGATTAGGGAGTTTGTTATACTCCGATTAGGGGCCTTTTGTTATACTCGATGAGGGGGCTTTGTAATACTCGACCAGGGGACTTTGTTATACCTCGACCAGGGAACTTTGTTATACCTGGATAGGAAATGCCACCGACAGTCTTGCCATACTGACCAGGGCCCTTTAGATCAATGGCCTTTGTTATACCGATGAGGGCCTTTGTAATACTCATGAGTGGCTTCTTTGGTTATACTCGATCAGGGACTATGCCGCGTACTGCTGATCGGGGTTCTCCTGAGTCCCTGATGAGGGCCTTTGTTGTACTAGAGAGGGGCCTCTTGTTGTACTCTATCAGGGCCTTTGCTATACCTGAACAGGGACTTTGCTATACCTGATCACGGGGCTTTGTTATACCTGATCAGGGAATTTGTTATACCTGCATTAGTGGACTTCATGGTTATACTCATCAGGGACTTTGTTAAACCTCGAATAGGGACTTTGTTATACTCGACCAGGGGGCCTTTGCTATGCCTGATCAGGGCCTTCCTTTGTTATGCCTGATCAGGGGATATGTTATACTCCGGGATCAGGAACTCTCATGGCACTCGATGAGAGGGGCTTTATACTTGATCAGGCCGATCAGGGCCTTGTTATACCCCACAGGGATATGTTATACTCGACCAGGACTTGCTATACCTCGACCAGGGGCCTTTTGTTATACCTGATCAGGGGCCCTCGGCTAAGGCCTCTTGCCACCTGCCAGGGCTTGCCATACTCGGGAGCAGGCCTCGTTGGCACCTGATTATGGGCCTTTTGTTTTACCCAATCAGGGCCTTTGCTATACTCGATGAGGGGTTTTGTTATACTCGACCAGGGACTTTGTTATAAATTCGACCAGGGACTTTGTTATACTCTGATCAGTAGACTTTGTTATACTCCAATCAGGGAAATTGGTTATACCTCGCACCAGTAATTCTTGCCGTACCACCAGAGGACTTCCTTTGTTATATTTGGATCAGAGGCCCTCGATCAGAGGCCTTGTTATACTCGATCAGGGCCATTGTAATACTCGATGAGGGGCTTTTGTTCATACTCCTGATCAGGGACTATGTTATACTCATTAGGAAATTGTTATACTCTGACCAAACCGTTGCCGTACCATCATCAGGGCCTTTGTTGTACTCTCCGATCAGGAACTTTGTTATACTCGATGAGGGGCTTTGTTATAATTTCCGACCAGGCGACTTTGTTATACCTCGACCAGGGACTCCCATATACCTGATGAGGACTTTGTTATACCTGACTGCGGACTTTGTTATACTCCATCAGCGGACTTTGTTGGCACCGGGACAAGGAATTTGTTATACTGATTAGGGGCCTTTTGGTTATACCTGATCAGGCCTTTGTAATACTTCCCATTAGAGGCTTTGCCAAACTGATCAGGTTCTGGCGTTGGCACGGACTGTGTCCCTTGTTATAATTGATCAGCCTCTGCTATACTCGATCAGGGCCTGCTGAAATCGATCAGGGCTTTCATGGCGTATACTGATCAGGGGCTTCTGTTATACTGATCAAGGGCCTTTGTTGTACCTGAATGGAAATTCTTGCCACCGATCAGAGGCCTTTGTTTATACCTGGCCACCAGGCCTTTATACCAAGGATCAGGGGACTTTTTGTTATACCTGATCACGGCTTTGTTATACCTGATCAGGGAATTTATATACCTTGACTCAAAGTGGACCTTGTTATACCCCAAATCAGGGACTTTATTATATTCGATGAGGGCCGTGTTCGGTCTCAAAGAGGCTTCTGCTTGGTATCTTGTTGTTTCCCTTGCCATACCTGATGAGGAATTTATACTCGAACAGGGACTTTATAATTCGACCAGGGACTTTGTTTTACTTGATCAGCCCTGACTGAAATTTCCGTTATACCCAACAAGGGCCTTTGTAATACCCAATGAGGGGCTTTGTTATAATTTATCAGGGACTATGTTATACCTGATCAGGCCCTACAACACGATGAGGGGCCTTTGTTATACCTGATTAGGGCCTTTGTTATACCTGATGAGGGGCTTTGCTATACTGATGAGTTTCGCGAGTAATTCGGACATCAGGGGCCTTTGTTGTACCTCGATCAGGGGCCTTTGTTGCAATTCGCATCAGGGGCCTGCTTATACCTCGATAAGAGGTCTTGTTACTCTGATCAGGTAATTTTGCCGGTACCTAATCACGTAATTCTCAAGGCACACGATCAGGGACTTGCTATACCCCACAGCGCTTGTTTAAACTCGCGTTGATCAGGGGCCATTGCTATACTCATGAGGGCTTGCAAGTAACCTCGCATCGGGACTTTGTTGTTCTAATAGGAAATTTGTTATACCGACAAGGTAACTCGTTATACCCATTTGTGCCTTTGTTACTTGATCAGGGCCCTCCTGATCAATGGCCTTTTGCTATCCTCGCTGATGAGGGGCCTTTGTTGTACTCCGGTGAGCTTCTGTCAAATTTTATCAGCCTTTTGTTGTTCTCGATCATCAGGGACTTTGTTATACTCGATCATGTGGGGCTTTGTTATACTCGATCAGGGAATTTGTTATACTCGATTAGTGGACTTTGTTATACCATCAGGGACTTTTGTTATACGTCCCTTCTGAGGGGACTTTGTTTCTACCTGATCAGGGCATTTCGCTTATAATTCGATCACGGGGTTTTGTTACCTGATCAGGGAATTTGTTATACTCTGATTAGTAGACTTGTTATACCTGATCAGGGACTTGTTATATATACGCGATCAGGGACTTGCCATGTTCTATCAGGGGAGTTTATACTCGATTAGTTTCTTTTATACTCGGGATGAGGGGCTTTGTAATACCTGACCAGGGACAAGCCATACTCGACCAGGAACTTTGTTATACTCGATTAGGGGAATGTGTTATACCTGATTAGGGGTCTTTGTTATACTTGATCAGGGCCTCATCAATGGCCTTTGTTATACCTCGAGGGCCTTTGTAATAATTCGATGAGTGGCTTTTTGTTATACTCATCTGTGCACTATCCGGTACTTTGACGGGGTTCTTTTGTTATCCTCGATGAGGGGCCTTGTTGTACTAGATGAGGGGCCTTTGTTACTCTATCAGGGGCCTTATTATACCTGATCAGGACTTATACCTGATCACGGGCTTTGTTATACTCAACAGGAATTCTGCCATACCGATTAGTGGACTTTGTTATACCTCGATCAGGGACTTTGTTAAACTCGATAGGGGACTTTGTTATACCTTAACAGGGCCTGGTTATGCTCGCTGATCAGGAACTTGCTATACCTGATGAGGGGGCTTTGTTATACTTGATCAGGCGCCCTCGAAATTCTTTTGTTATACTTTGTTATACTCGATTAGTGGACTTTGTTATACTCGATCAGGGGACTTTGTTATACGCTCTCAGGGGACTTTGTTCTACTCGATCAGGGGACTTTGTTATACTCGATCACGGGGTTTTGTTATACTCGATCAGGGGAATTTGTTATACTCGATTAGTGGACTTTGTTATACTCGATCAAGGGACTTTGTTATGCCTCGGATCATCAGGGCCTTGTTATGCCTCGGCGAGGAGATATGTTATAATCGATCAGGAACTTTGTTATACTCGATGAGGGGGCTTTGCTATACTTGGATCAGGCTTCGATCAGGCCCTTGTTATACTCGATGAGGATATGTTATACCGACCAGGACTTTGTTATACTCGGCCGTGGTTACTTTTGTTATACTTGGATCAGGGGCCTCGGATCAGGGCCTTTGTTATACTCTCGATCAGGGCCTTTTGTTATACTCGATCAGGGCCTTTGTTATACTCGAGCAGGGGGCTTTGTTATACTCGATTAGGGGCCTTTGTTATACTCGATCAGGGGGCCTTTGTTATACTCGATGAGGGGGCTTTGTTATACTCGACCAGGGGACTTTGTTATACTCGACCAGGGGACTTTGTTATACTTGATCAGTGGACTTTGTTATACTCAATCAGGTGAATTTGTTATACTCGACCAGAGGACTTTGTTATACTTGATCAGGGGCCTCGATCAGGGGCCTTTGTTATACTCGATCAGGGGCCATTGTAATACTCGATGAGGGGCTTTTGTTATACTCGATCAGGGGACTATGTTATACTCGATCAGGGGCCTTTTTTATACTCGATTAGGGTCCTTTAATATACTCGATCAGGGTCCTTTGTTATACTCAATCAGGGAACTTTGTTATACTCGATGAGGGGGCTTTGTTATACTCGACCAGGCGACTTTGTTATACTCGATCAGGGGACTTTCTTATACTTGATCAGTGGACTTTGTTATACTCGATCAGCGGACTTTGTTATACTCGATCAGGGGAATTTGTTATTCTCGATTAGGGGTCTTTGTTATACTTGATCAGGGGCCTCGATCAGGGGCCTTTGTTATACTCGATCAGGGCCTTTGTAATACTCGATGAGGGGCTTTTGTTAAACTCGATCAAGGGACTATGTTATACTGGATCATGGTCCTTTGTTAATCTCGATCAGGGGCCTTTGTTATACTCGATCAGGGGCCTTTGTTAAAATCGATCAGGGGGCTTTGCTTTACTCGATCAGGGGGCTTCGTTATACTCGATCAAAGGCCTTTGTTGTACTCGATCACGGGCCTTTGTTATACTCGATACCAGGTCTTTGTTATACTCGATCAGGGGACTTTGTTATACTCGACCACGTTGCTTTGTTATACTCGATAAGGGGAATTTGTTATACTCGATCAGTGGACCTTGTTATACTCGATCAGGGGACTTTATTATATTCGATGAGGGGGCTTAGAAATATTCGAAGAGGGGGCTTTGAAATATTCGATGAGGGGGCTTTGAAATACTCGATCAGGGGACTTTGTTATACTCAATGAGGGGGCTTTGTTATACTCGATCAGGGGAACTTTGATATACTCGATCAGTGGACTTTGTCATAATGGATTAGGGGACTTTGTTATAGTCGATCAGGGGGCTTTGCTATACTCAATGAGGGGGCTTTGCTATACTCGATCAGGGGGCTTCGTTATACTCGATTAGGAGCCTTTGTTGTACTCGTTGAGGGGCCTTTGTTGTACTCAATCAAGGGCCTTTGATATACTCGATAAGTCTTTTTAT
>NW_024732378.1:0-7118 GCF_018991925.1 Homarus americanus | reverse complement strand
TTTCCACCAAGACTCACATAAGAAACAGAAGGTTCAGTTTACAATTGAATTTCCAATAACAATCACAGTTAACGTTTTCTCAACCCGAGATTAAGCAGTTGTCATACCGAGTTATATACATATTTTGTTTCTGTATGATGATGATACCTGGTGTATGTGTGTGGGAGGGGGGGAGCTCAAATTAAAAACAATATATTTTAAGTACACTCTTTTTCCGTATTTAGATTAAAAAAAGCGACAACTTATGGATTGGAAATGTTTGAACATTATACTTATTAGTATATAATAATTGGTGGGAAAGGTCAAGTATGATTCGTCTATAAACACCGACGTCAACACTCAGGGTATCACCAGGTCAGTAGCACTAATTCTCACGGGTGAAAAATATAAAAAACAAAAGCTATAATTATATTCCTTTTCTGCAGGTTGTTGGTCTCTGGGGAAATTAGGAGTGATAAATGACTTTCATCAATTTATAGAGAACAGATGAAGGAATTCCCCGCCAGGTGAGATAACCTGACCATCTCTAATTAATGAAACCAACAGCCGCTCTTAATGGATTTATTGTCTGAACCAAAACAATTAAAGTGAAACAAGGATGAAGTCAATAGGCGTGGTCAATACCAGGTTTTAGAGGACAAAATCATAACACAGATTCACAAGTAGTGTGTGTGACGAAGTCAGTCATTCTCCCCAAAGTATTGATCATAACAACACCACACATCACCACCACCGAGTGACATTGAATGTAACAACTACAATAATTACTTTGAAATTAATTTAATTTAATAGTGCTTATTGGTTCACAATGAAGGGCATATTAACATAGTTCACCATTGTATAAACTAGCGAAGATATATATAAAGTTCTTATAATATCCGAGCAGGATAGGACTCGGAGCAACGGATTCAAGTTAGATAAGTTTAGGTTTAGGAGGGAGATAGGAAGAAACTGGTTCACAAATAGGGTGGTGGACGAGTGGGACAAGCTTAGCAACTTTGTAGTAAGTGTGGGAACTCTGGAAAGTTTCAAAAGGAGGCTAGATAGATTCATGGATGATAGAGAGCGGTAGTAACTCTCGACAGGAGCTGCCATGCACAGGCCAACCAGCCTATTACAGACTCCTTAATTTCTTATATATATATATATATATATATATATATATATATATATATATATATATATATATATATATATATATATATATATATATATATATATATATATATATATATATATATATATATATATGCTGATAACCACAAGGAAAGAAGAAAACACGAAGTTCCCAAGCGCTTTCGTGTAATTCACATCTTCAGGGGTGAGTACAGACTAGAGAGAGTAATACAAATCAAGGTGTATATATACAGAGGAGGGTGAGACCAGGTCCACAATGGTCAGGTATTAGGTAATGACCCTACTAATCTTTAAATAGCACACAACGGTTGGTGGTCAGGTCAGATGGTCAAGTGACCCGGCCTTCTCACCTGATCACAAATCTTCTTAATTACAAAATTGTCCAGCTTGTACATGCCGTTACTCAAATTCATGTTGAATGCTTCGGTATGTTTAATAAGACTAGATTCTATGATGTACCTACTATCAATTGAATTACATGGTAATATTGAGGAGGCATTATCCCAGTCAATGCAATGCTTGTTATCCCTCAAATGAACAAACAGAGCATTGGATTCCTGGCCTGTCCTAACACTGTATTTGTATATATATATATATATATATATATATATATATATATATATATATATATATATATATATATATATATATATATATATATATATATATATATATCTTGATAAAATCACACGGGAAAATGGAAACAACGGAGCAACTTAGCTTTCGTCTTTATTCAAGACATCTTCAGAGGCAACTGGATTACATGGACAGAGAGAGGCTTAAATATTCAGGGTGACCTTAAAAACATGAAGTCAGGTCATAATGATGTCATCCACTAATCCCCACACCAACACACACGTAGAGGAGCTTAAGAGAAGGGGGGGGTGACGTGACTAGTCAGGTCAGGTCAAAAATAAGGGACCCACAAAATAACTATCATACATCTAGATCAAAGGTTTTCAAAGCATTTTTAACCTTGGGCCACTGACAAATAAATTTATGTAACAGATTATCAGTTTTGAACTGACCATCACTAAGGTTTATTGATTTTAATTCCTACAGTCTGTACTCACCCCTGAAGATGTGAATTACACGAAAGCGCTTGGGAACTTCGTGTTTTCCTTTTCCTTGTGGTTATCAGCATATACCTGGATCACGCGCACCTACAGTGATTTATTTGCATATATATATATATATATATATATATATATATATATATATATATATATATATATATATATATATATTTATTTATTTATTTATTATTTCCTGTAGTAGTTTGAAAGTTCCTGATATTAGTAAAACTATTTCATTCAAAAACCTTGTACGAGCAATAGGTAACTGAGACGGCTATGGTGTTGATGAACGCCGATGAGACTACCTCCCTTGTACTCATTATTATCGGTGGGAAAACTAGGGTAAAGAAATTCATATAGCATCTAGTCGTCCAGTATTCCAAATGCCTTTCACTTAACTTACGATAATGGCCTCCCTGGGGTCCAAATAGTGACGCGTCCTTACCATGATGGTCAGCCAGCTCTCTCTCATCTCCGTGTAGTCTGGGAGAGGATTGCACTACCTCCGGCCACCTGCTACTTACCAGGAATGGGACGCTTGTCACTGTGTTAATACCAGGGGCAAATCCCGGGACTTGTAATTTGCTACAATTGTTGGGGTTTATGGTCACATTTGCAAATACTGTATTCAGCAGGCGAGGTGCGGACGTTGTTGAGGGGGGCGTGACTCTGTACTGTACTGTACCGTACATGGCCTCCCACAGTGACCTCGACTGGTTACGGTAAGTGGGGAGCAACTCAACGATAGGGAGGCGGCAGTAGAGACCCACAAACACGCCCCGAACACAGTACTGTATAGTCTCCGAGGTGTCAAGGGGATGGTGTTACCATCTGGCATTATAGATATGATAATCCCGAGGTGCTCTCAGTCCACCTAGCTGTAATTGGGGAAGTGAAGGCCGTTGAGTGCAGTCTTGGCTACACGGCCTCCTTTACTTTCCGAAGACATGCTATGTAGTGTGCCGTATCCACACTGTCCCTAACTGGCAGCCATGTCTATGGGACTCACTATCACTTTTTCACAATTGAGTAACAACTCGAACACCTTCAGACAATCGCTCTTCTTAGGCAAAGGGTGGTCAGGCAGGAGCCCGACAGCTGCCACAGATCGCTGGACTTTAATGTAGCACAAAATGTCCGACACAGCTTACACGAAACAGATGACGATCCAAACATTTTCAGTTCGTAATTCGCTAATCCGTGGCCAACTGAGCTATAGCGTGAAGTGCTCTTAAAACTCCACATACCTGCCGCCTCGCATGCTGTAAAAACATACAATGCTCCGGAAAACGCACCAAATATTTTGTAAACGACTCTAAAGTATTTTAACGAGGGTTTTACATCATCAGTAAACAGAAAGGTATTAAACCTTCAGCAAACATTGTATATGCATACTGCATGAAATATGACCTATAATGTTGTTAACACTGAACAAACTGAAAAAGACTTAAAAGAATAATATTTCTTTTTGCAACCGACCTTTTTACACATCACTTTAGCTCGTGTTGTTATACAATACTGTTGTTAGGGTAATGTTTTAATATTTGCAAGACGAATGTGAATTTCTTTCCATCCGGTATAACTTACTGTACACTCCCATACTTAGTGTACATTATGTAAGAGAAAATAAACAGTTATAAACAGTAAGATAAACAATAAAAGTAAAAGTAAATTGTCCTTTTACAGATAAAGTTTACTGCAACACGAGGCAACTTCACTCAGCTGATCGTACGCGGGTGGACGGTGAGGCGAAGGAGTTCTTCTCTGGCTGGTTCACACGGGGATGATGATTACTGTCTTCCTGTGTATCGTCTGCTCTGCCTCCTCCTTATTTCCACTTTCACCGGTATTGTTTTTTCTTTCTGTTTTCGATTTTGTTTTATTATCTGTATTTTTAACTAAATATTTTCCAGATATTTTGGTTATCTAATACTTTCAAATATGTGAAATTTGGATATATGAGATAGCGCTGAGACAAGGGCGTTAAGGCCGATGTAACCCATATATAGGGTCACAGTTAGCCATGACTAGTTCTCCATAATGCCCACACACCCATAGTACCCACACACTATCCACACACTACCTACACACTCACACAAGGATATACAGTGAAATAAACTGCTGTACCTAAATATTATGTAACTCAAAATATATTCCCAAAACAGCACGTTTACAGTTGAAAATAATAAAAGCATAAATAATACAAACAAAATCAATTAATATGTTTTTTATTATTTTTATATATCAGAAATGTTGGGTCAACGCTTCTTGTTATTCTTTGTCTTTTTCCCAGTGAAGATGTAGTCTCCCCATGGCAGGTACTGGTCCTTTTGTACATGGCAGAAAGTGGTAGTTTCCTTCTTCTTGTTGTTGTTTTGAGGTTTAGTGTGCTTTGTGGTCTGCAGTTTGTTAGATCGGGGCCCCTTCTCCTTCACCTGGCAAGGCTTCACCTCAACCTTTGAAACTTTTGTTACAGTGCGTCGGAACACCATTGTGATTTACTGACACTAACAGCTCTCTCACTGAGGTCAAATCAAAATTTGACCATACAGAAAGAATTACGGTTTAATAAGGTTGGAATTGAAAGAAATTGACAACAAAATGAAGCTCTGTTTATCACTATAGTGTTGAGGACTGGTGTTTGTAGAGATGATGGATGGTGTTATAATATGTAGTGATGATGGATGGTGTTATATGTAGTGATGAAGGATGGCGTTATATGTAGTAATGATGGATGGTGTTATATGTAGTGATGATAGGAGGGTAATATATGTAGTGATGATGGATGGTGTTATATATAGTAATGATGCATGATGATATATGTAGTGATGATGGTTGGTGTTATATGTAGTGATGCTGGATGGTGTTATATGTAGTGATGATGGATAGAGTTATATGTAGTGATGATGGATGATGTTATATGTAGTGATGAGGGGTGGTGTTATATGTAGTGATGTTGGATGGTGTTATATGTAGCGATGATGGATGATATTATGTGTAGTGATGATAGGATGGTTCTATATGTAGTGATGGATGGTGTTATATGTAGTGATGATGGATGATGTTATATGTAGTGATGATAGGATGGTTTTATATGTAGTGATGATGGATAGAGTTATATGTAGTGATGATGGATGATGTTATATGTAGTGATGATGGGTGGTGTTATATATAGTGATGTTGGATGGTGTTATATGAAGTGATGATGGATGTTATTATATGTAGTGATGATAGGTTGGTTTTATATGTAGTGATGATGGATGGTGTTATATGTAGTGATGATGCATGATGTTATATGTAGTGATGATGGGTGGTGTTATATGTAGTGATGCTGGATGGTGTCTTATGTAGTGATGATGGATGGAGTTATATGTAGTGATGATGGATGATGTTATATGTAGTGATGATGGTTGGTGTTATATGTAGTGATGTTGGATGGTGTTATATGTCGTGATGGATGGTTCTATATGTAGTGATGGTGGATGGTGTTATATGTAGTGATGATGGATCGTGTTATATGTAGTGATGATGGATAGTGTTATATATAGTGATGATGATGGATGGTGTTATAAGTAGTGATGATGGATGTTATATGTAGTGATGAAGGATGGTGTTAGTGAAGATTGTGAAGTGAGATGTAGTGAAGATTGTGAAGTGAGGTGTAGTGAAGATTGTGAAGTGAGATGTAGTGAAGATTGTGAAGTGAGATGTGGTGAAGATTGTGAAGTGAGATGTAGTGAAGATTGTGAAGTGACATGTAGTGAAGATTGTGAAGTGAGATGTAGTGAAGATTGTGAAGTGACATGTAGTGAAGATTGTGAAGTGAGATGTAGTGAAGATTGTGAAGTGACATGTAGTGAAGATTGTGAAGTGAGATGTAGTGAAGATTGTGAAGTGACATGTAGTGACGATTGTGAAGTGAGATGTAGTGAAGATTGTGAAGTGAGATGTAGTGAAGATTGTGAAGTAAGATGTAGTGAAGATTGTGAAGTGAGATATTGTGAAGAGTGTGAAGTGAGATGTAGTGAAGATTGTGAAGTGAGATGTAGTGAAGATTGTGAAGTGAGATGTAGTGAAGATTGTGAAGTGAGATGTAGTGAAGATTGTGAAGTGAGATGTAGTGAAGATTGTGAAGTGAGATGTAGTGAAGATTGTGAAGTGAGATGTAGTGAAGATTATGAAGTGAGATGTAGTGAAGATTGTGAAGAGAGATGTGGTGAAGATTGTGAAGTGAGATGTAGTGAAGATTGTGAAGTGAGATGTAGTGAAGATTGTGAAGTGAGATGTAGTGAAGATTGTGAAGTGAGATGTAGTGAAGGTTGTGAAGTGAGATGCAGTGAAGATTGTGAAGTGAGATGTAGTGAAGATTGTGAAGTGAGATGTGGTGAAGATTATGAAGTGAGATGTAGTGAAGATTGTGAAGTGAGATGTAGTGATGATTGTGAAGTAAGATGTGGTAAAGATTGTGGAGTAAGATGTGGTAAAGATTGTGAAGTGAGATGTAGTGAAGATTGTGAAGTGAGATGTAGTGAAGATTGTGAAGTGAGATGTAGTGAAGATTGTGAAGTGAGATGTAGTGAAGATTGTGAAGTGAGATGTAGTGAAGATTGTGTAGTGAAATGTAGTGAAGATTGTGAAGTGAGATGTAGTGAAGATTGTGAAGTGAGATGTAGTGAAGATTGTGAAGTGAGATGTAGTGAAGATTGTGAAGTAAGATTATATAGTAAACTGTAGTAAGTGAGGTTAAACGAACGCGGGTTATTCTGTAGTGTATCCGTGTCTTGTTAACGTGGAACCAACATGGCGGTGGTTCTCAATATAGATACGTTATTTTGCCGGGAATTTCTGTCAAAACGAAATATGAATCAACCATATTTAGCCCAAATTAACCTAGCGGCTTTATTA
>NW_024732377.1:0-30118 GCF_018991925.1 Homarus americanus | reverse complement strand
AAATACATCACATTCACCAGCAGCATATATAGGTCAGTAGATCACATACATTGGAGTCATATTCTAATTGAAGACTAATCAGTGTGGGCTAGCAAATTTGGGATAAACAGCAAGAATGTCCTCAAGCACACCTGATTCAATGAAGTAATTACATAGTTCAAGATACAGTAAGTCAGGTGGCCTGAAGTCTTTGACAGTGTCACATTAAATAATATAGTGTTCAAGTGTATGCTTCAAAGGTTTATCACAAAGTTTACATGCTGAGTGTTCCGGTATGGGTACAGCGTTACTAACTTGCCAGATGTGTCTGTATCCTAGCCTAATTCTGGCCACGACTACATCACATTGTCTTGTTCTGTCCTTATGCTGGCCATACCGGTACCTCTTGTTACAAAATTTGTCATATTTACTAATGCTACAACTGTCAGGTCTCTCTGCATTTCTCACTTCATCTTTCTTACATGCCTCATTGGCCAGTCTATCAACATGGTCATGATACCTGATTCCAACATGGGACGGAATCCACACAAATTCGATACGAAAGTTGTTCTCATTGGCAGTTATCACATTCCTTTTAATATCACACGCAACTTTAGACATAGAGCCTGACGGGCTGTTCATTGATTTCAAAGCACTTTGAGAGTCACAGAATATCACCCCACCTCCATTTTCTTTGAGGTAGTCTGTGGCTAAGTAGATTCCAGTTAGTTCAGTTTGTGTTGTACTGGCCCAGTTGTTCAGCCTTTGTTTGGTTGACACTATCATCTCTTTTTCTTTTTATATTACAATTGCACAGCCTGTTCTACCTGTGTTTGTCTGCACAGAACCATCAGTAAAAGCATAACATTCACTTGATTTAATACTCTCTATGTGTCTGTTAATAGTTTCTAGTGTGACACATCTCACCACATCGGTGTTTAACATTTGCTTACTACCAACAGGAGTGTAATTAATAGGAACTAATATGTCCAGCCAAGGAGGAATGGCATTAATAGGTTCGTCTGGGGTGATTGGGACATTCAGTTTCAGGAGATCTGCAACACTTTTATGAAGCCACGCCCCAAAGAGAGTCTTTTGTGAAAGGTTGGCGAGATGGTCGGGATTACTTAGATAGAACATCAACTCAGTTTGAGTTGTAGTTTGAGAACTATTGTTCTTCAAAACTTTGACACAAAACATGGTATTAAGTAGGGCTATCCTCTCAGATAGGGAGGGCAGTCCGAGCTCTTTCCTCATGTTTACAATTCTGGTTGATTTTGGGCAACCTAGGATGATGCGCATGGCTTCATTTTGCACTACCTCAAGGCTGTTGAGTTGTTTAGGCGGAATAGTCACAAGATGGAGAGCATGATAGTCAACTACAGAACGAATGAAGTGGAAATAGAAAGTACGAGCATAGGTGATGTTAATTCCATAGCCCTTGCCAACAAGGGTTCTGAGGGGTTTAATGCGCTGCATTAGTTTGTCACGAAGGTTGCTGACAAAGTTTGCATCATTCACACAAATTCCAAGATATTTGTAGGAGCTACATAGTTCCAAGGGCATGCTGTTAATGTTATAGTCAAGAGGCAGAGGGTGAGCAGGACGAGGATTGAGGACCCTCGTCTTGTCAACAGATATTATGAGACCGCATTCAACAGTTCTCCGAGCAAATACATCCAGCAAGGCTTGGAGCCTGAGTTTGGTTTGTGTCATAATGCAGATATCATCAGCATAGCATATTACGGCTTCGTTTGGCTGAACTGGAATGTCAGCAATAAGCTTGTGCATCAGTATATTAAAGAGCATAGGACTTAACACTCCTCCCTGAGGCGTGCCCAGCTCAAATGATCTCATTCTGGTACTTTTAACTCCCCTAAACAGAACTCTGGCATACCTGTTGGACAGATAACCCTTTATCCATGTCAGGAGGTTACCTTGTATGCCAAAATTGGCTAGTTGCTCAAGTATAATGTCTCTATTAGCTACATCAAAGGGTGATTTAAGGTCTATGAAGGCTATTTGTGTCTTATCTTTTGAGTGAACAAGATATTCTGCAAAGCATGTCTGTGTGCTACGCCCGGGCATGAACCCGTACAGATTAGGGGCGAGTTTGTCTGTGACTTGAAACATGAGACGGTTTAGACCAACTCTTTCAAGGACTTTACACATACAGGATGTAAGTGAAATTGGCCTGAAGTTTGGAGAATTAGCTCATTTGATACAGGTCAAGCAGTGGATGGTTAGGGATCTCATTCAACAATCTCAGGGTGTTATAGGTTATGCCATCCTCACCAGGAGAGGATGACTCGCCTTTCATTAGTGCTGTTGTTAGTTCGTGGTGCGTTATAGGAAACTGGTCGGTAAGGTCTGGTGAGGAACAGGCTATTTCAATATTGAAACCCCTATTAATGTGTGAGGTGTTAAGATATTGTTGTATGTCAGGAGGCAGGGAAGTGATTCGTGACACACTAGACCATTGGTCTAATAGCATGTCAGCATATTCTGCAGGGCTGTGATGAAGCTGGACTGGGGTGGGTGACTTGGTAATGGCTCTAATTTTCTTCCACATTTCTGCTAGAGTGGTTGTTCTATTAATCCCCTGTAAGAATTGTTCCCAATACGTGTTTCTCACCTGACCTTTGAGTTCACGAAATTCTCTGTTAGCTTTGAGGAATGCCAAAAGGTTATCACTAGTTTTATTTTGCTTATAAGTGTTGGCAAGCTGTTTTACATTCTCTCCTTCTTTGGTGAGGATGGGGTCATGTGTCCACAGAGGTGGTTTAGTGCTGCCCCCCTTCCTCCTTGACTTAACCCAGGTGGTATAATATGTGGTAATGACATTTACAAGATCACAGCAAAATTCATCCACTGACCCAGGTGTATATCCAGCATACCATCTGTTTAAGATTATCTGAGATATTAATTCTGAGCTTAGGATGGGGTTCACACTTGACATCAGCAACAGTGTATTCAGTAAGTATTGCATAATGATCACTGACAAGGTAGTCTGAGATGACCTTAGCCTTGACATTACTGTCTACTAGGTTATACCCAATCACATAATCAAGTCTGCCCCCCATCAGATGTGTCACTTTGTCTGTGTCGTATACAGTGATTATTGATGTAATTCACGAACACCCTCCCATTAGAGTTACACTGAACATCACCGAGGACAGTGTGACGAGAGTTAAAGTCACCCATACACAGCATAGCATTGTTACCTGATGGCTTTGGTAACACGTCCGCTCGCAGTTCATTACACCGAACATAGATGTTATACAGCGAAAATTGACTGTTTGCTGTCTTTACTGTAAATTGTTGATAGTGAATACTTTCATCATTGTGAGTTTTAATCCATTTACAGACCAGACCATTCTTTACATAAGTGAGCAGGCCACTGGCTCCCATTCGGGTATGCAAGTTTCTGTAGTATGCAGCTAACATCCCTCAGATCGGCTTCGGCCTGCCTACAACGAGGAGTTCCTTGTGCTGGCTCCTGTTTCTGTACCGGTTGGTTATTCTGCCAAGTCTTGTACCACTTATTGAATATATCTACTGCTCGTGCTCTGGAGTTTGAAGAACCTTGTCTAGGATTTCATCACACCACATGGCGCAGTTGAGTAGCTCCAACACGACAGTTGACAAGTTGCAAGAGCCGGCCTCGTCTGTTTTCCGGCCTCCTCTGTTTTCCGCCCAGACGATATACTCCACAGCGCCCCTGGATTTAAACTGCTTTGTGACCTTGTGAAGTGCCCTAAGTGAAGTGCAGTGCCTTTCATGTCTCTTTGCTATGTTTCTGCAGCCCTACAGTTAGCAGAAACGCTTTCAGCCCAGTTTCCAAGACACCACTTCCGGCATACATCCTCCATCTGCGCCGGCCCGCAGGCCACTGCCTGCGTCCCCCTTCGACTGAGCCAGCACCGCCAGCTCGCCCGCGCGCGGAGGAATACAGGGACCAGCACCACCGCCGCCAGCCGCCAGCCGCCTCCTCTCACTTCACAAATATTACAGTCAGTACTCTTTTACTTGCCCGCCAGTTCCTGCACTTAGGCAAGTACATTGACGAAAACATAGCACTTCACCTTATTCTCCTTGTCTTTCCCATCGCAACCATACCAAACGCGAGATGTCTGACCACGACGATTTGCCGGGAAATTTAGATGAGGATTATGAGGTAGACGAAGCCTCACAGACCCCCCCACCCCCCCTCACGCCTCACACGCCGGGCGCGCCAAATTCAAAGGATGGGAGCCAGGATATACGTCAGTTAATCCACTTCCTACAAGTTTCCCAAGAGAAGGAAGCCCAAAGACGTCAATTAGAGGAGGAAAAACGACGTCAAGAGGAATTGTCAAGACAGTCAGAGGCATCAGCTTACCGCCTTCAACTTCAACAACAACACTAAGCTGATAACCACAAACTCCTGGGACTATTGGAATTGCTGGCAACGAGGACGACTTCACCAGCTGCCACAACCAATTCGCCAGCTTCAGCCTCTTCATCTATCCTTCAGACAACGCCTCCTCACACGTCACCTATCCCCCTTGGGTATACCTCAGTGCCTTCTGAACCACCTGCTCCAGTCTCAACTCTCGTCGACCTCTCCGTGCCTCCTCCACCGCCTGCCGTCTCGAGTACACCCCTGCACAGCAAGTCTTCAGTTCCCAGTCCCCCACCTCTTCAATCTGATGCAACATATCAAGTATACCGTCAATGGCGACGTCGTTTCGAAGACTTTGCTGTTATGTCTGACCTCAACCGAATGCCCCCTCATAAACAACTCATCCAATTAAGATCGTGCATTTCCCTCGATGTTCAACGCTTCCTAGAACACACGCTAGCCATCCCCCCTGACTCCCCCAGGTCAGTGACAGAGGTTTTAAACGCCTTGCAGAGTCATTTCCGTGGCCTCCGCAATGAAGCTTTGCGTCGTAGGGAACTGCTATCCTGCAAACAAGCTTCTGGGGAATCATTCTCAGACTTCTATGCACGACTTAAGGACCTAGCAGCCGAGGTGGACCTATGTACAGGTGATCCTGTAACCTGTGCTGAGATCCAGCTCAAGATGATCTTGCTGATGGGTGTACGTGACGAGGACCTGCTTCAGAAACTCCTCACCCTCGACGCCGCCTCTTCCCTCACCGACTTCGTCACCTGTTGCAGGTCGTATGAGGCCACAAGAGAGGCTGCCTCAGCTATACACTCATCGCCATCTCAAGTCCACGCCATCTCCACCTACAAGAGGAATCAACGCCAGATGCAGACGGCGTCCTCTCCACAGCCCCCGTCACAGTCACCAGTTTCTTCTCCCGAATCCTGCAGAAACTGTCAGCGCCAGCATGGTCCACGAAAGTGCCCTGCGGCTGATAGTACATGTCGAAACTGTGGGTTTCAAGGCCATTGGCCCCGCACAACTCGATGTCCTGCCAACAAGGTCTCATGCAACGCTTGCAACAAGCAAGGACACTTCGCCAAGTGTTGCAGGTCCACCAAGAAACCTCCATCTCCAGGTCAAAACGTCTCTTTACAGCCCGACAGAACGTCCACACCACCGTCTCCCAAAAACAACAAAGGATGCCGACGCGTGGATGATGCCTCGAGTGACAGGTCCCCCAAGCCCGTCAATGTTCGTCTATCCTACGGTACCAACTCTTCCAACCTCCTGATGATACCTGACACGGGCGCGGACATCACGGTGATTGGACCAACACACCTGGACGCCCTCAACATTCCCAGGAGTAGCCTGTCACCCACAGCCATGAACGACGTGCTCACAGCGGACGGGTCCCCGATGTCTCCACCTTTGGGATGCTTCAAGGCAACACTACAGCTCGGTCCCAAGTCTTGCCTTGCCACAGTCCACGTCCATGAGGGCATCCAAACCCCTCTCTTGTCATGTGGCCATTGTCAGGACTTGGCCATCGTCTCATCCGAGTTCCCAAAGCCCATCCTCGCCGTGACACACCTCAACAGGTGTGCAGAGATACCTGTTTCAGCCATGACCACACCTGCTGCCGCCCGGGAGTTCTTTTTTCGTCAGTTCAGCGACGTCCTTGTCTCCAAGTCCGACCTCCAGAAGACGCCGCTCAAGAAGATGACAGGCCCCCCGATGAGAATCCACCTCAAGCCTGGCGCGACGCCTTTCGCCATCCACACACCCAGGCCTATCCCCTTTGCCATACGGGACAAGGTGAAGGCGGAGCTCGATTCTCTGGTGCAGCAGGGGATCATCAGACACGCCGGTGAGGAGCCCTCCGAGTGGTGCCACCCTATGGTCTTGGCACCCAAGCCTGTAGGTGTTCGCATTACAGTGGACCTCACCCATCTCAACTCGCAGGTCTCCCGTCCCGCCCATCCATCGCCTACGCCCATCCAAGCAGTCCGCAGCGTCACCCCGTCTGCAAAGTTCTTTACCACGGCGGATGCACTACATGGGTACTGGCAAGTCGACCTGGCGGAAGAAGATCGCCACCTCACTACATTCATCACGCCCCACGGCCGCTTCCAACACTGCCGCGGACCCATGGGCTTCGCAGCAACGGGGGATGCGTACTGCCTCCGTGGGGATATGGCTCTGCAGGGTGTCACCAACTGCGTGAAGGTCGTAGATGACATCCTGCTCTTCGACGATGATCTCCCGGCCCACTTGAACCGAGTTCATCTGATGCTCACAAGATGTCGTGCCCATGGTATCACCCTGAACAAAGATAAATTTGTGGTCGCCGCCTCCCAAGTTAACTATTGCTGCTACAACATCTCGCCAGAGGGGATCTCAGCTGATGAGGAGAAGGTCAAGGCCATCAGGGACTTCCCTACTCCAGCGAACCTGACCGACCTTCGCTCATTTATGGGCCTGGTAAATCAGCTGGCCGACTTCTCCCCTAAAATCGCCACATCAGCCCAACCTCTACGCCCCCTCATGAGCCCCAAGCGCTCTTTCCTCTGGACTCCTGACCACGACCTAGCGTTCAGGAATGTTAAGAAGGCGTTGCTGTCACCACCAGCCTTGGCACCCTTCGACCCGTCCTTACCAGTGGTCCTCCAGACCGACGCCTCCCGTCTATACGGCCTCGGATATGCCCTCCTTCAAGACCACGGCCAGGGTAGACTGCGCTTAGTTCAGTGTGGCTCCAGGTTTTTGACGGACACGGAGACCAGATACGCCACCATCGAACTAGAGATGCTGGCAGTCGCCTGGGCTATGGCCAAGTGCCGCCTTTACCTGTTCGGCCTTGGGCATTTCACCCTCATGACGGACCATCGCCCGCTCATACCCATCCTCAATCACTACACGTTGGACGCCATCGAAAATCCTCGCCTCCAACGCCTCAAAGAGAAGACCGCCCCTTACGTCTTTACAGCTGTGTGGCGCGCCGGGAAGCTTCTGTGCATACCAGACGCCCTCTCCCGAGCCCCTGTTAGTCGCCCCACACCTGAAGATGAAGTCGACTGTACCACGGCCGCGGCTCACGTTCGGTCTTTAGTGACACACACAGCCACTTCTCTTGCTGACAAGACGACGACGACGCCCTCCATTCGAAGACGATAGGACTCTCCAGGAGCTTCGCATCGCCGCCGCTCAAGACCCGGCATACGTCCAACTCCTCGACTACGTCTCCGCTGGATTCCCCACCAACCGCTACGACATTCACGCCTCCGCCCTCCCCTTCTGGAAGCTAAGGGATAGCCTCTATGCGGACGGAGAGCTGGTGTTGTACGGCCCCAGGATCGTCGTTCCCGCTGCCCTCCGCCGGCGCACCTTATCCCGCCTCCATGACAGCCACCGCGGCGTTGAAGCCACCAGGCGCAGAGCCCGTCAGACCGTCTTCTGGCCTGGTATTGACGCCGATATTAAGAGCACGGTTGAGGCCTGTGAGCCTTGCCAGCAACTCCAGCCCAGCCAGCAACAAGAGCCGTACCTGTGCAATGACCTCCCAAAGCGGCCCTCTGAGTCCGTGTCCGCCGACTTCTTTAATGTGGCCGGAAAGTCTTTCCTGGTGGTCGCCGACAGGCTCTCTGGATGGCCCGTGGTAGTTCCCTGTGGTCGGGACACCACCTCTTCCAGGGTCATCCGGATGTTTTGTTGCTTCTTCCGGGAAGTCGGAGTGCCTCTCCGCCTCCGAACCGACGGTGGGCCCCCGTTCAATAGCCACGAGTTCAAGAGCTTCGCCGAACGCTGGGGCGTCCACCACATCGTCACCTCCCCTCATTACCCGCAGGCGAATGGCCACGCCGAGGCAGCGGTAAAGTCCGTAAAATACCTCATCCTCAAGACAGCACCGACGGGGAACCTGGACTGCGAGGAGTTCGACAGGGGCCTACTGGAACTCCGTAACACCCCTACCCCTGCCGGACGCTCTCCTGCCCAGGTGTTGTATGGCCGCCCCCTTCGTACTTGTGTGCCTGCCCACCCCCAGTCCTTCTTAGATGAATGGCAGATCAAGGCGGACGAGTGTGACCGCCGTGAGGCTGCCCGGATGGCCCAAGTGACAAGCCACTATGACGCCCAAGCCCGCCCCCTTCCCAGGTTGGCCGTCGGCCAGCAAGTACGAATCCAGGACCCGACGTCACACCGCTGGGACAAGGTCGGGGTCGTCATGGGCCGTGGCGAGTCTCGTTCGTACCAAGTCCGCCTCCCCAGTGGTCGTGTGTGGTGGCGAAACAGACGCCATCTCCGCCCAGTGCCATCCTCTAGTGACGAACCTTCCTCCCCGTCCCCTGTGTCCCCTTGCCCAGACCAGGAACGAAGGTCGTCAGTTGATCCTCCCATTGTCCCTCGCCGCTCCCCCAGACTCATGGAAAAAGAGTCCGTAGTCGCTCGAGATTGCACTACGAGCGTAAAGGGGGAGGGAGGTGTATAGATATGTAAATACCAAGAGATGTGAACACGCCTGACGCCAAGACTCTGTTACCATTCACTGTACCATTTATTCACATGTCTGTATTACTACATATTATTATAGCATGTCTGATATCTATGCTTATGTCTAATGCCTATGTTCACTTACTATGTCCCGATATACTATGTCTGTACCGCGCTAGTCGAGTAATTAGAAGACCTCATTTATTGTCCTAGTAATGTCTAGCAACTCTCCTTGCCTAGCTAGCTAACATCCCTCAGATCGGCTTCGGCCTGCCTACGACGAGGAGTTCCTTGTGCTGGCTCCTGTTCCTGTACCGGTTGGTTATCCTGCCAAGTCTTGTACCACTTATTGAATATATCTACTGCTCGTGCTCTGGAGTTTGAAGAACCTTGTCTAGGATTTCATCACACCACAGGGCCCATCTGGGTAACCATATTTCCGTTCTTCTTCTCAGGAAGGCCAATTCATGTATATGTTTCTTTTACCAGTATGTTTTATAAGGAATAAATCAATTAAGTGAGTTTTGTAGAAAGACATCAGGATCGACACGAGGGAGTATTGCGTCGACACCGCGGGGAAATGGGGCGTAACACGTACGATCTAGCACATCTAAGGGAATGTATCATTATTGTAGGGACATTGATACTAATTAAGGAAGAGTAAAAACTGAGGGTCACTGAGGTGTGAAAAAGGAAGATGTAAGAGCATTATAATAGTGGGGGGGGGGGGGAATTACTCACAAGTGCTACAACCAACTGGGAGGGTAGTCACATTTTTTTTTTTGAGGTGTTAGTTAAGTGTTAGTTGTGTTAGTCTAAGGGTACACTGTATGGAGAGGCCTGCCAGGTTCTTAGTGGAGCTGGTTGGTCACTCTCATCTTTATTCCTCTAGTAATGTTTTATGTAGAAATGTGTATATTGAGGCAGGAGGTGGTTCAATTACTTCTTCCTGGCTGATATAGCTGGGAGGGTAATCACATTATTATTATTATTATTATTATTATTATTAATATATATATATATATATATATATATATATATATATATATATATATATATATATATATATATATATATATATATATATATATATATATATATATATATGTAACCGGTCGGAATTTGCTGGACTTTAATTTCTCACTTGACTTGGGGTTTATTAAAATTTAATAGATGGTAAAGGCAGTGGAAGCGCCCCTTTGAGAAAAATCCCGAACCAGCACAAGAACACTTAAATCTACTACACAAAATGAACTGTCCGTGACCCGTGGAAGGATAGCGTCTGTGACTGGGATGAATGAGACACACTGTAAAATTTAGACACTTATATTCCCTCCAACACTACAAACACAATCAAATAATGGTACACCACTATGCGCACCTCTTAACTTAAACTTTAACCACTACTCTGGGGAATAAAAGTTATACATGACATAGAAATTATTAGAAACACAGGCAACAATAAATTTGAAGTATTAAGAAATGTTGTTTGCACACATGAACAGGCCTTAAGGGCTTTCACAAAATAATATCAGTCACTTAGGAAATGGTACTAAAAAATAAGAAATTAAATACTCCACAATGAATAGGCCTTAAGGGTCTTCAACAAAATAATATCAGTCACTGAGGAATGGTAATAAAAGATAAGAAATTAAATACTCTACAATGAATAGGCCTTAAGGGCTTTCAGCAAAATAATATCACTCAACAAAATTATAGCACCCCAACAGGTGTACACTTCCTAACCTAACCTAACCACTGCTCTGGGGAACAAGGTTATACCTGAGATCAGAATTATGAAGAATTAGAGGCATTAAAAGAATCAAATCACAGTATCACTCTGGTTCCACTTAATGGCACAAACATTCAAAAAAACACTACTATCAAAATTATTTAAGAAATATTAAACTACACACGTCAAGATAATATCAGTCTGAGGAATGGTGTTAACTACACCCGTGATAAGGAAGATAAAATGTTCCTCTAGGTATCTCCTAGAGTCCTAGACTCACGGTCTCAGTGTGTGACCATTAATATACTCAGATAGCCTCAGTGTACTCCCAGTGCGTCCATGGGCAGGAAGAGAGTGAGCCAACCAGACCTTGTGCAGTTGAGAGAAACTTTAGCTTCCCGTTAGCAAGAGGGTTTCACTAGCTGCTCGGGACATGTGGGGTTGTGCACCGGAGTGGTAAGAACTGATCACCCACTGCTGATGCTGGTCCCGTGTCGTGTTAGTTGTCGGGAGCACTCGTTCACTCAAGAGATCCTTTGCTACCCCGCTAAACAGTGACAGGCCTACACTGATCGGTCCAATGGCGACAATCGCCACCCTCAATCATCAACGGCAGTCAATCTCTCGCAGTCAACTCCGGTCAACTCCAATCAACTCCAATCAAGTGGGTTCTGACGGAAACCCTGAAATGAACTCACTGTTAGCTCTAGTTTACTTTATCACTGCCCTATCTAACCCTGTCTGAGATCGAATGAGACTTACTTGTTATACTGCAATAGCGCAGCACAGGTGACTAGGCCACGTGACTATTTCTGATGGACGCGCGGAACGTCTTGTCTGTGTGAATGCTCTCCGGGACTGGCCTAGCCAGCGTCGTGTCTCCCCAAGGCGCTAGCTTGGGCCTACATGATATATTTTCCGCCTAACTAATAACTCCTTGGGACACCCGTAACATTATTCAGACTGCTAAACGATCTATAATAATTTCAAATTCAATAATAGTCCCTTAACTTCATGAATCGCATCATTATTAATTCGGTAAATTACATTTAATATCATATAGGCCTAGTTCCGCAGTCTCTCGCTACGAGCAGGCAGCGCTCCCTCCCCTCAGATGACCTTGAACGCTCAGTATCACTCATGGCGGGGCATTTGAAATTACTCTGAAATTTCTGAATATTTACATATATATATATATATATATATATATATATATATATATATATATATATATATATATATATATATATATATATATATATATATATATATATATATATATATATATATATATATATATATATATATATATATATTTTTTTTTTTTTTTTTTTTTTTTTTTATGGAGTTAGTGAGCCCGCCCAGGTCCTTGTGTAGCTGGGAGGGTAGTCACATTTTTTTTTTTTTTTTAACTAAGATGTTAGTTCAATGTTAAATGTTAAATGTTAAATGTTAAATATTAGTTATGTTAGTCTAAAGGTACACTGTATGGAGAGGCCTGCCAGGTTCTTGAGCTGGTAGGTCACTCTCATCTTTTATTCTCTCTATTAATGTTTTATATGTATATTGGGGCAGGAGATGGTTCAATTACTTTCTTCCTGGCTGATTTAAACCAACTGTGTTCTTGGAATTCTTCGTTGTCTATATTATTTATCCAGTTTTGATATGTTTCTGTGTTAAGTTCAGTCACTTTTTTCCAAATATTTACAGCTTTGTTGTGTATATCTACATTGATTGCTAAGAGGTTTGCTCTCTTGTGTAGCTGTTCATTATTGATGTGGTCTGTATATTTTATGTTATATATAAATCTGAGGGCTATATTTTGTACTGTTTGTAACCTTTTAATGCACGTTTTACTAAGGGTGTTCAATGGGATGGGTGGGTAGTCCATAATTGATTTGACAAGGGCAATATAAATCTTTCTTTTGTTATTAATGCTAAGGTTCTTAAAGCGTATTATTTTTGATAATCTTATTCTTGCCTGTCGTTCTTTATCTTTTAAGTATGTTATATATCCTCTTTTTGTTAGTTTTAATCCAAGCATCCTGCCTTCAGTGTCGTATGGGTATAGTTCCTGGTCGACTATTACTGGACTTGTTTTAATCTTGGCTATTGGTATTATCTTGAATTTGTTCTTATTTGTCCTGATTTTCCATTTTTTGTCAAAATCATTTATGTTTTTTATCGCTCTTACCGTGTAGAGTGCCATAAATTGAGTTGATTTTCCTGGGTATGATACTATTTGAGTAATATCATCAGCAAACATTACATATTCGCTAAAGGGGGTAGGTTGTGGTGTGTCTGAAGTATAAATTGTATATAGTGTTGGAGAAAGGCATCCTCCTTGAGGTACTCCACTGTCAAGATTAAACATAGTTCCCATAAAGTTTCCAATTTGAATTTGTGCTCTCCTATCATCTAAATAGTTACACAATATTCTTAGCAAGTATTCGTTAAGTCCCAGTTTTAATATTTTATATTTCAAGCCTAAATGCCAAACTTTATCAAAAGCCTTAGAAACATCCCTTAAAATTATATTGATCTGGTTACCCTTGCTTTTTTCTATTGCAATTATTTCCGTTATTGTAGCTATTGCAGTTAGGGTATTTCTATTGGGCATAAATCCATGTTGTCTGTTGTTAGTTTTCCCATGTTGTGTTAAAAAGGCTATAAGTCTTGAATTTAATATTTTTTCCAATATTTCCCGGTAATTTCTAATAAAGATATTGGCCTGTAGTTTAATATTTCCTTATTGTCCTTACCCTCCTTAGGAATAAATATCATTTTAGCATATTTTAGTTTGTCTGGAAAGTAACCAGTTATTAAGCATGCGTTATAAATGTTTAATAGTGTATTTAAAATGTTTTCAGGTAGATTCATGATCATATTTCGTGTAATACCTGTGAGCCCAGGGGCTTTTTCCTTAAATTTCCTCAGACAGTGCATCATTTCTCCCATGGTTATTATTTGATTATTAGGTAATAAGTTATAGTCTATATATTGCCTTGGGGTGATTCTATGTATTTGTCTTCCCATTTCTTCTTCTATCCTTTCTTCGTGTTCACTATCAAAATCTTCATTTTCCTCATCTGATATTTTAAAAACTTTTACCCATTCCCTTTTGAATGCTGACTCTTGTTCATTTTCCTCGTGCAATTTTGTTCCATTTTGGTCTTTAATGTATGGTGTTTTTTGCTTGTTGTGCCCCATCATCTTGTTTATGGAAGTCCAAAATGTTTTTGTGTCTTTAGTCATGTCAGCCGCCATTATAATATCATTCCATTTTTTATTGTTTGCTTCCTTACATGCGTCTCTTAATTTTATCTGTAGTGCTATCTGTGTCGTATATAGCCATCTGTTACTGCCGTGTCTTTCCATATACCTGTTTATTTCATTGTAATAGGTCTGGATTAATTTAACTTCTTCTGGTAGTCTGTTGTTGGGTAATGTTCTAAAGTGTGAAGTTGGAGTGTGTTTGGTTATAGATGTTTTTATTGCTGAGTGCAGTCTGTCCATTTCTGAGTCTATATCTTCTGTTGTTTTCCCTTGTAGGTTAATCGACTGGTGATTACTTAAGTCGTCTTTGAAGTTGTCCCAGTCTGTTTTACTCATTTTCAGTCTCTTTTTTATTGGTATCTGTATGGGGCTTGTTGACAGTGTTAGTATAATTGGCAGATGGTCACTGCCTGTAAGAGGTCCCTGTATTATATGGTAATTGAAAAAGGCTTTGTTGTTGGTAAAAATTTTGTCTGGTGTCGATTGTGTATTGTGATTTCTCCAGGTTGGAAAGTTAGGACCCAGATGATTGATTTTCCCTAAATTTATTAGTTGATTAAGGGCGTTTCCCACGACGTTATTATTTGTATTGTCAAAAATCCTATGTCTGGCGTTAAAGTCTCCTAAGATGTACATCGGATGACTATTGTTAGCCAATTTTAATAGGTCTTCTATAGGTAAGTAGGGTCGTCTCGGTGGGAGATAAGTAGTAGCAATAATTACGTCTCCTTGAGTTGTATTTATTTTTATTGCTAGAAATTCATCCTGGAAGTCATCAATTAGTTTAAATTTTAAGTTTCTTTTAACCGCTATCGCTACTCCGTCATTTTTCTCGCCCGATTTATTTCTTTGGTTTACATAATAGTTAAAGAGTTTTATGTTGTTGTTTTCTGTCTCACCGTGACTGTTTATTAGTATAATGTCAGGGTCAATTTCTTGATATATATTACTTAGGTTAATTCTCTCGGTCTTCCAGTTTCTTACGTTGTGTTGTATTATTCTTAAAGTTCTTACTGTTTGTCTATTGTCCATTATTTCTTATACTTGGATTGTGACTGTTGAAGTGGAGACCTATCATCCTGTTTCCCGCTTCTGACTCTTCTAAACTCTGACGGGTCTACTATTTTAAAGTCATTGGTCGTAATCTTTAGTTTGTCCGTAGTAATTAGTGACCAGACATAATCTTCACTTAGGGATTTTTCTTGATATGTCCACTTGTATATCCCTCCTTCACAGTTTTTTACTATTGTCCCTCCTGTTGGTCTCGATGTTGGGATTACATGTTTTGTTGTAGTGATAACTTTTAATCCAATATCTTCAGCAGATTCAGGTTGTATATTGTGATCAGTTTCCATCTTATCTTCTCTCCTCCTACTCCTTTGTCTTATAGTCTGTCCTTTTGTTATTTCTATCTTCTCTTTGTCACTTCTAGTCATTTGTCTGGGATCTCTATCAGTCGCTTGTGTTCCTTGTGTATCAGCTGTTGCTCCTTGCTCAAACCTTTGTTCGTCTAGATGTAGTCTTTCTCTCAGTTCGCTTGCATATGTTGCCTGAAATAGTTTTTCGGATTGTGGATTCTCTGGAAATATCATCTCTGGTAGGCTATTCAATTTAAACATTTTCCTTAATTCCTCATTGTATGATCCGGGTGCAATGATATTGTGCAAATGTGCATGGATCATACTAATCATTACCTTATCATGTATTGGCTCACTCAGGTTTAATATGGTGGATTCTGGTCTATGAGCCTCTTGGACCGCTCTCTTTGCTATTTCGACGTATGTCGTATCCTTCTTGTCTTGTTCCTTTTTCCTTGTTTCTTGTTCCTTGTACTTTATCATGTGTTTTTTTATTGGGTATGCCATTGCTAACGTCCTATGTCCTATGTATGCATTCCCGTTTCTCTTACAGTTGAGACAGCCAACATGTGTATTCTTACATTCAGTGTAGGTATGGTCGTCGCCTGCACAATCTGAGCAGTACTTTTTTTCTTTTTCCGGACAGTCTCTCGTTGTGTGTTCTTCATATTTGTAGCAGGAGAAGCAAGTTTGCAGACTGATGAATGTCTCCTTCTTTATTTGATGTGGTGTGACTGACATGTTGAATATTAGAAAGCCCTGTTGTAAAACTTTCTCAGCCATTGACACTTCTTCAAAAGTAATCTTAAAAACATGAGTATAGTCTTTTATCTTAATGACTTCTTCAATCTTCATCCACCTGTTTTCGCGTTCCAGTTCATCTTTCAGGTCTTCCGATGTCTTCCTCCCGATCTCTTGGTCGACTTGACGAACGAAAACTGATCTTTTTGCTTTTTGTTCTGGTGGCATGACAACAACAAGGCCTTCATTGTAAAATATATCTCTGGCTTCTTTTGAAAGGATTTTATCTGAATCAAAGTCATCTTTACAGATTACTTTAAAACCTTCATTGGTGCTGAATATTCTTGTTAGTGGGACTTGCAATTTGTTGTAAGTGATTTCTGCCACTTTTCCCCTTCCAATAGAGTGTCCCTTATCTCTATGTTTTATTCTAATGCTTGTTGTCATCTTCTTGATTACATCTAATCCTACCTATAACACAGGGCTCCTGCCTGGGAGCAGTGACCCCGCCCCCCCCTCTTGGACGGGCGTCGGGCTCGTAGGGTTCTGCACCCAGGTTACCTGTGACTATAGTTATGTCTAAGAAAGTTGCCACCTACCGGTGACCCCCGGACAAGGGGTGCCCTGCACTATCACAGGTTCCCTTGCCGGATCGACCGTATCGCTAAGTCCCGCCTCCCGTTCAAAGAACGGAGTGCATGAGGGGGATGAAAAAAGGAAAGAAGAGGACTTAGAGAGTAGAAACAGCCTACCTACCACGCCACGTTCGGTTAGCCAATCAGAGCACCGCAGTAAACGTGCATGTATCACGCCACCGTGGGGCACCACTGATTGGCCAATCCAGGACGTAGACGCACGGGTAGTAGTCAAAATTTGGGGAGCCCAAATATTTGTTTTCCAGAAGTTGGAATTTTCCGTACAATCTGTGATGGTAATTACACCGTCACTATGTTGAGTAAGTACAATCACTAGGATTGAGTGTCCTATCACAACAAAGTTGCAGACTGCTCAAACATGCAGCAAAAGAGGCAGGTCTTCGCAGCTCCGGGTCCAGCAGTCTAGAGTGAACGGCTACAGCAATATACAATATATTGAGGTAAATGGGATCCGTCAAATATTATCGATATGTAACTGGCATTGGTTTGACGGCAAAATAAGATTTTAAATCGGCGCGGCGGGTTCACTCGCCCCAGACCGGCAAGTCGTCGAAACGTCGCGCGTATCCTCGTCGCGAAGGCCAATAACGGCACCTCTCGCCCCGTCGCGTCATTCCGACTACAGTATTCCTCGGTTCATTTCAGGCGAGATCCCATTAACGACCGGCACAGCGTCGGCGTCCGTCTACGACGCACGATCCGGATTCTCGCAGGATTCGCACCTTTCAAAAACGCGTACGGTCGTGCTCCGGTTTACGTCCGAGGCCTCTGCAAAGAACACTTCCGGGATGCGCGCCGCTCCACGACGATCCTTCCCGTACCGGCCAGATAATACGAGTTAAAGGAATATCCTTCCTTGGGCTTTAGTAAACATTTTCCTCCGGGTGTAATGTTAACCTACATCTATTGAGGATAAATTCTTTAACCTACATATTGACAATAAGACATTTGCTGTAATCAGACATATCTAGTCGCGTGTCATTTCTAAGGAATAACGAAGTGTCCGGTGCACCGCACTCTAAGAGTAAGAGCAAATGGACTCGGTCGTCCCGAAGGGAGGGAAAACGGACTCCCACGACGGGGAACGCGAGGACTCGCACGCGCCACCGATGCCGACGGACTCGACGAGGTCTATCGACCGCGAGTTGCGTACGTCATCCGGCGAATTTAGTCAATATCGTACAGTAGAGGTACACCGCAATACGGCGGTCCCTCGGTCGACGACGGGACGAACCCGCACCGTACGTGTGCCGAACGATTACGGTACTTAAATTGTTATGTGTATTGCAAATATGGATTGTTTATACAGGTATTCAAATACCATGTTACAAGAATCCCAGCAATGTAAGTTATATTCACCCAGGTTGTTTGGGTGGCAAAATATGGGAAGTTAGTCACTCTTAAGTAATGATAAATAAACCTTCGGCGCCTAGACAGAGCGGGCGGGCGGGTCGTGTTGCGTCTCTGTAACAAAGCGTGTTCGGCATTCGGGCCTTCGATGTAGAGCGGCAGAAATTGGACAGTGATTACATAAGGAGATACAGTGTACACAGGGATAGTTCATAGTGTCATCAGTGACCGATGAAGTTGTAAATAACTTAAAGTGAGCGCTCACTAGCAAGCAAGCTGGAAAGGCGCCGTGCCAGCTGAAACCAAGTCGTGTCATAGGTGCCACAGAGACTTTAAATTTTATTTTGATTGTGTGCTTTCTCAAGGACTGAAACTGTGCCTACAATACACCATTCACAGGGAGATACAGTGTACGCAGTCGCAGACGACAACTCTATAGGCAACAGAGAGTAGCTAAGTACTTTTTCTTTCTTTATTTTTTTGACATAGGTGTAGATTTATACACAGTCTGCCCCCCCCCCCCACAACAACAACAACCATGAGTTTGATATGTGATTACTGCAGGGAGACGTCGGATATGGAGGATACAGGCCTAACTAATGCAACGTTTAGGAAGTTACTAACTGCCGTAAAGCATGATGGCTGTTGCTGGTATTGCTCTGGCTGCATAGTCAAGGTGAATGAAGCGATTGCAATCCATAAGGGAACGAGTTCTCTAGGGACGAAAATAGATGAAGCAGGAGCCCTGCTGGTTGACAAACTGGAGCAAGTTGGGAAAGAAATCCTTGCTAAGACTGAGGAAGTAGCTAATAGAATGGAGGTGGTTGCTAGGAGGAGTTATGCTGACGTATTAGGAGGGCCACGGGGGGGGGGGGGTCGGAGAGTAATGCAGAATCAGTACAGGTTCTACAGCAGATTGGGACTTTGAAAAAGTGTGTCAAAGAAATGAAAATTAACCGACTTACTGTTAGGGGAGAAGAGGAACACCAGGAACGGCTCCAGCGCAGGAACAATGTAATAGTTTTTGGAGTCACCGAGAGCCAGGCGGAGGGAACTGTGAGTAAGGAAACACACGACAAGGTGCTGTTTCACAATATTTGCACAGAGGTTCTGAAGATTCCAGCAACCCCTTAGGATGTGAGGAGGCTGGGACAAAAGCAGGAGACTAAGCCTCACCCCCTCAGGATCACACTAGGGAGTGAGGAGGAGAAATGGCAAGTTATTCGGCAGGCAAAAAACTAAGCACGGAGCGAGGCATTTCGGGATGTATCTATTCACCCAGACCGCACGGTAATGCAGAGGGAACAGCACAAGAAGCTCCTGCAGGACTTGAAGCAGAAGAGGGAGGAGTCGAGGAGGAACGGGGACAGGTGTACATGGGTTATACTCAGGGGGAGGGTAGTGGAAACAAGTGTGCCGACACAGGGCCAGGGGGCAGCAGTGCACCCTCCACCCACTCAACCCCCCACCCGGGAGGCGGCACCAGCTCAGCCTACCGGACAGGAGGGAACGAGCGCCGTGTAAACAATGACATTTCTAACCACACCCTGCAAAATACAGTGTACTTAGCAAATGCTGCAGCTTCTGAGAATGTGGGTGGAGCGGGTTTATTACTAAGAGCAGAGACGTTACCGAGAACAACTTCTGGCTTGAATGTCATGTACACTAATACTGACACGTTCCTTGATAAGAGAGAGGAGTTTGAAACACTACTAAGAGTACACCAACCAGATATTGTAGGAGTTGTAGAACTGTTGTACAAGAATAGGAGAATCGACCCAGAGCAATGTGAGTTCAGTATTGCTGGATATGACTCATTTACGAACCTAACTCAAGAATCCTGCAGGAGGGGTGTGGTTATCTACGCTAGGCAAGACCTTAGAGCCAGCCAGGCGAGGGTACAGGGAGAGGATGTTTTTGAAGAGTCCAAGTGGTGTAAAATTAAATTAAAGGGAGGGGACTTACTTATCGTCGGGTGTATCTACAGATCCCCAAACTGTGGCCCACTAAATCAAAGGAACTTAAAAACCTTAATAAACAATGCGGCGATGCTCAACCCCAGCCACCTCCTTATCATGGGGGACTTTAACTATGGCGACATCGACTGGAGAAACGGGTCCACCCCGAATGACTTGAATAATCCTGCTACTCTTTTTGTAGAAACTCTGAGAGATAATTTTGTGTTCCAACATGTGAGAGACCCGACACATTACAGAGGGGAGCAAACACCCAAGCCACTTGACCTCATCATAACAAACGAGGAGGGTATGGTGGCCAAACTGGAACACCTTGCCCCAGTTGGCACCAGTCACCATACAGTGTTGTCATTCAGATTTAACTGTTACCTAGTTCAAGATAAGGCCAGGCAAAGGTGCAAATATTACAAGGGAAGTTACAATGGGATGAGGGATGAGATGAGGGGTATCAACTGGCCTGACTTATTAAGGTACAAGAACGCAGACACTACGCTGAATATCATAACTAGTAAAATGACCCATTTGATCGATAAATATATACCCAAGACCAAACCCAGTGCTTCTAGGAATACGAGGGGATCCCTACACATGAACCATGCGGCGGTCGACAAAATTAAGAAGAACACCCAGAAATTCAAGACGTGGGTTGGGTCAAACGATAAGCAAGACTGGAGGATGTATGCAAGAGCCAGAAACCAAGCAAAGATAGAGTGTAGGAGGGCTGAAAAGGAGTTCCAGAGGCTGGTTGCACGCGAGGTCAAGTCAAACCCAAAGGCGTTTTACCGCTATGCAAAGTCGAAATTGAAAACGCGAGTAGGAGTATCAGACCTGAGGCTTGAAGATGGTAGTTACGCAGATTCTGACCAGGATAAAGCTGAGGCATTGAACAGCTTCTTTTCCTCAGTGTTCACAAGAGAGGATGCAACTAACCTTCCTGCGTTTGAGGACAGACGGTTCGACACAACACTGACCCACATTGTGTTCACAGAAGAGGGTATTAGAAATAAACTGTCCAGGCTAAAGGTCCATAAGAGTCCCGGACCTGACATGGTGCATCCTAGAGTGCTAAGAGAGTTGTGCAACGAGCTTGCAGAGCCCCTGAAGATTCTGTTTTGTAAATGCCTGGATGAACAAATGGTCCCCAGTGAATGGAAAGTGGCTTATGTGAGTCCTATCTTCAAGAAGAGCGATAGTCACTCCACGAACAACTATAGACCGGTGAGCTTGACCAGCATAATATATAAGTACTTGAGAGTATTATCAGAGATGCCGCGATGGAACATCTACTACGAAACAACCTTGTAAAAGATTGCCAACACGGTTTTATGCCGGGGCGCTCTTGCTTAACACAATTGCTCAAGGTATTGGATATTTGGACCCATATTCTAGAACGGGGTGGTAATATCGACAATATTTACCTAGATTTTGCCAAGGCTTTCGACAGTGTACCCCACGAAAGGCTGAAAATCAAACTGGAAGGGTACGGAATTCGGGGAAATGTCCTAGCGTGGATAGAAGACTTTCTACATGACCGCAAGCAGTGTGTGGTGATTAATGGCACGAAATCGTCATCTGTACCTGTAACTAATGGGGTACAGCAGGGTAGTGTATTGGGCCCGCTGTTGTTTGTTTGTTTCATAAATGACATGCCTGACGTTGTACACTCCTCCATACAAATGTTTGCCGATGATGGCAAGTTATTTCGGGAAACTAAGAACCAAGCGGACTGTGAAGAGCTGCAGAAGGACCTCTGTGGGCTCCATGAATGTTCGAAGAAATGGCTGTTGAGATTCAATGTCACGAAGTGTAAGAGGATGCACCTGGGGTATACCAACGGTAAGGAGGAGTATCATATGTCCCAACGGGATGACGAAAATGCATTAGTTGAGACTGTGTGTGAGAAGGACCTAGGTGTGTATGTTGACAATGAGCTGAAGTTCTCGGGCCATTGTGAGAAGAAGGTAAATCAGGCAAATAACTTATTGGGTCTTATAAGAAGGTCGTTCAGGTATCTAGACGGTCCGTCCCTCGTGACGATCTTCAGGAGTGAAGTGCTTCCCCATCTGGAGTACTGTCACCCCATCTGGTCCCCGAGATATGCTAGGGACTGTCAGTTGGTTGAAAATGTTCAAAGGAGGGCCACCAAACTGGTGCCTGCACTGTAGGTTATTGTATCTAAGCTATTGTGCCAAGTAGCAACCCTGTACATAAGCTACTGTGCCGAGTAGCATTCATATATATTATCACGTGGCAACACTGCACGTGTTATGTGGCAACATTGCCCCGAGGCTGCCATATGGCAAGGCAGCCCCAGTCTGACTGTGTGAGCCGTGCATGGCACACAGCGTCACCACTTGTATTTCTCTCATCCACAATAAACGGACTCAGTGTTACACAGTGTTTCCCTAGCCATCACTGCATTCTTCAGGGCACACTAGTAACCTTCATGGCGCAGTGTCTAGGATCTGTGGACTTACTAAGTGTGTGAACAATGCCGACAGTTACGTCTGCCGGTGATGCGCGTCGACTCAGTGTGTTGTGTTGTGTTGCGCTGTGTTTCGCCGCGATGTGCAGTGTTGCTCCATCACAGTGCGTTTTAGTGACGGTGCCAGTGTCAGTGTCAGTGTATTAGTGTGTGTCTAGAGCTGAGTTGAGCATTGGTCTGTTTTTTTTTGTGGTACCCACGGAGCACGCAGGCGTACACCCTTCTCGTGCGACATCCGGGGGACACTGACGGTCTTGCCGGACCACGCAGCTGTCCACACTCCCTCCGCTCTCTCAGACACACGCACGCACGCACTCACTCACTCACTCACGGACAGAACAGTGGACCTGAACCATAAGCGTGATTTTTGTGCTGTTTATGTCTTATATATGTGGTTCGAGCTGTTGAGGCGCCACTTTATATATTAAACAGTGCAGTCCACGCACACACAAAGATGGGAGGTAAGAAGGGACAACGTCAAGATGGGAGACACGACTCCCCACCACCTTCCCCTCCACCGGGCACAGACTCTCATCCTCCACCTCCTGTGACGGACATCGCCACAATTCTGAGGTGGATGGACGACCGGGACGAGCGACGTAGAGAAATGGATTTTCAGAGGGAGGAGACACGAAGAGAGGAGGAAAAGTTGCGTTTTGAGGCACTATTGGCGACCCTGGCGCTAACCCACCCTCCCTCACTCGCAGGTAGCGCACTTCAAGGCACCAGTACACTCCCTCCTCCACCACACCAGTGTCCTCCAGCTCCCAAGGCATCTGTTCAACCCCCACCCGCCCTCTCACCAGACGTCACGTTTCAGCTTTTTCGTGAGTGGAGGCGGCGTTGGACAGATTACTCCACGATGGTGGACCTTGACAGCATGCCTCCAAACAAACAGCTCATCCAACTGTGGATGTGTGTGTCGCTGGAGACCCAGAGAGTTTTGGAGCACACGTTGCACATGCCTCCCGACTCTACCTCTTCAGTGACGGATGTGCTCGACCTTTTACAGGAGCATGTTAAGGGTCGGAACAACGAGGCTTTGCGTCGCCGTGCCTTTACCAGCTGCAAGCAGGCGGAGAACGAATCCTTTGACGACTTTTTTGTACGTTTGAAAAGTTTGTCTGAGGAGATCGACGTCTGCAAGGCGCACAGCCGGGAATGTGAGGAAGCCTGGATCAAGCACGGGATCTTGACAGGTGTCAGGCACGAAGAGTTGATGCAGCGACTCATCCCCCTGGACGCTTCCTCCACACTCCAGGTGGTAGTGACTGAATGTCGGTCATACGAGGCCACCAAGTCCGCCACCTCTGCCTTATGGACCCCACCTGCTGTGAGAGCTATCTCACAATACAAGAAGGATAAGAAGGCGGCCAACAACGCGAAGGCTGCCACACGTTCTTCCACGCCTCCGCCTAGTGCTTCCTGTGGCAGCTGTGGAAAGCAGCACAGCCCCAAGACTTGCCCGGCCGCTGACGCACTGTGTCGTGGATGTGACCGTAAGGGCCACTGGTCTAACACAGACAGGTGCCCTGCACGAGGCCACAAGTGTGAGGCCTGCGGTCGCTATGGACACTACGACAAGTGCTGCCGCCAACCCACGCCCAAAAGCCCGAGACGAGGAGGACAGCAGAGCACTTCCCTCGGGGTGGTTCGCACGCAGCCCCCTCCAGATGGCCCACGCAGCCCCAAGCAGCAGCGGAGTCACATCAGGAGGGTGGAATCGACCACACGCCCCAGGGCTACCCCTTCCCCTACTATCCGAGTCGCCGTCACACACGGTGATGTGTCGGGTCACATCGAGGTGATACCGGACACCGGCGCCGATACTACAGTGATTGGGCTGAAGCACCTCCAGAAACTGGGCCTCACCAAACGTGACCTGGGACCACCGCCGCAGCTGCTGTACTACAATGCAGACGGTTCCCAGATGCCGGACGCTGTGGGCTCCTTTCAAGCAGTGATCACCTTCGGCGACAGGTCGTGTCACGGATGGATCGACGTGCGGCCTACTCTCGCTACACCCTTGTTGTCGTGGGAGCACTGCAAGGAGTTAGGCGTGGTGCCCAGAGACTTTCCCGAGCAGATCCCAGCTGCTCGGTACACCGCCAGCAGGGTGCGTGAGTTAACGAGCGACGCGCCTGGCACTGCCACACAGAGCTGCCCAGAACCCGCGTCCACTCCCACCCACACAGGACGCTCCCCTGCCCAGATCCTGTATGGTCACCCTCTCCGCTCTTGCGTTCCTGCACACGTCAAGGCCTTTGCGAAGGACTGGCAGACCAGAGCCGAGCGCTGCGACTGCCGCGCCGCTTCACGTGCCCAGGACGCCAAGGCTCGGTATGACGACCGTGCCCGCCCTCTTCAGCCAGTGGAGATTGGTGCCCTTGTCCGCGTCCAGGACCCGACGACGACACGTTGGGACAAGGTGGGCATAGTGATGGGCGTCGGCCAGTCGCGGGACTACAAGGTCAGGATGCCGAGCGGCCGTGTCTGGTGGAGGAACCGCCGCTTCCTCCGGCCAGTCCCACCCCCTGCTGCTGGCCCCCTGACCGAGGACGAGTCACCTACACCTCACGAGGATCCGCCCCACAGTGCACCTCGACGCTCGGAGCGACTTAGGACTAAGAAGTCCGCTCAAGACAAAGACTATGAGCGTGAGGGGGGAGGGAGATGTAGGTTATGTATCTAAGCTACTGTGCCGAGTAGCAACCCTGTACATAAGCTACTGTGCCAAGTAGCAACCCTGTACATAAGCTACTGTGCCGAGTAGCATTTATATATATAATCACGTGGCAACACTGCACGTGTTATGTGGCAACATTGCCCCGAGGCTGCCATATGGCAAGGCGCCTCAGTCTGACTGTGTGAGCCGTGCATGGCACACGCGAGTCACCACTTGTATTTCTCTCATCCACAATAAACGGACTCAGTGTTACACAGTGTTTCCCTAGCCATCACTGCATTCTTCAGGGCACACTAGTAACCTTCATGCACTTCGGCACCTCAGCTACCCTGAGAGATTGGAGCGCCTGAACTTGCCTAGCTTATACTACAGACGGGCAAGGGGGGACCTAGTTGAGGTGTATAAGCATCTCAGGGGGCACTACTCAGTTGAATGTCCTTACCTGGAGCTGGCGGACGTTCGCTCCACAAGGGGCCACAGCTCAAGATTGAAGAAGCCGCAAGTCCAGAAAACCGTGAGGGCAAACTTTTTCGGAGTGAGGGTTGTAAACTCTTGGAACAATCTACCAGAGAGTGTTGTGACGGCACCGAGTGTGAGCTCTTTCAAGAGAAGACTTGACCAACACTGGAGCGGGTTCAGGTACATTCAGGAGCCGGTGCATGCCCAGTATTTGCCAACAGTGCGTGACAGAGACGTGACCGATCGCCCAAGCGGCTAACAAGCCGATCAGTGGCGAAGAGGATAAAAGTAAAAGTAAGTGTGAAATTTTATGTCGAATAAATAAACAAACACCCCTCCCTCGTTGGCTACCTCTCTCCTCGTGCTCCCAGAGAAAACATGGGGGATAATTTTATGCTTTAAGGTGTTTATTTTATGTGATATCTCAGACTAAAGTTAGGAGATTACAATTTGCATTGCTGGAATCCTTGCAAGACAGCCAATAAGTTGAATATAAATGTCATATATTTTGGTCATGATATAAAAATTGTAGTACATTTTATAATATAAAGTTTTTGAACTGTATTTTTGGGTAGATTTACATAAATATCCTCATTTATTGTCATCCATTTATATGCACACTCCATACCCAAAGAAACGTAAAATAAATAAACGAGCCGGGTGCAAAGCCGGAGCGTACAGGCACGAATTTGATTACGGCAGTAAAATTGGCACATCCGGCGGAAATTAGGGCACGTTTATATTCCAATTAATCGGTACGTTACAAGAATGGCATCAATTTTAAATGTATTCACCCGGGTGATTTCAGTGGCATTTTAAAAGGAGAGAAGCCGAGTAGGACCGTCAAATAAAGACACTCCGACCCGCGGCTGAGACCGTCCAACGCGTCACCCGAACCCCACCCCTCGCTGGCCGAATATATACAGAGTTACATTTGATTTGGACATAATGATTGAATACATTTAGAGGGTTGTACAGTACAGGAGTTGTGTGTGTTTTAGATGGCAATAGTGTATAGATATGTTTGTGTGGGGTGAGTGTATACTGTAGAAAGAATGAATTTAGATGTTTTAGTTGAAGTTGGTTTGGGAATTAGTATAATGTGTGTTATTAGATAATCGTTTATACATTCGTCGGAGTAATCCGTTCGTTTCGATTGCAGACGAGCGAGCCGAGACGAACGGAGACGGATCGTACGGTGGGCGCGGGAGAGCCCGTCGGAGTCGCTTCGGACGAAGACGCCCGTCGACGCAGAAGAAGACGCGCATTGACACGGCATCGCGACGTACACGTCGTGCCCGAGCGGCGCAATTCCTCCGAGGACGATTTTAATGTGTCGGGGCGTAAAATTGACGCACGTTCCGCGACGACGTCTATAACGTCCGCGGCGCGGTCTTTACTCGTCCTCTGCGTACATAGAATAATTTATATCTTTTGTGTACTTAGAATAATTCATATGTGTTGTGGACTTAGAATAATTTATATCCTTTGTGGACTTATAAAAATATATATCCTTTGTGTACATAGAATAATTTATATCCTTTGTGTACATAGACTAATAACCTGGGATACTGATGCATAAAGGGTACGCATGCGTCCCATAATGTTAGGTATACTGCCAGATTCTGGGGTCACTAAATCTAAGGGGATAACTTACCTCTAATGTTAATTTGTAAGGGTCGCTGCCACCAGACCCCCTCTGGACAGCATGTAGCTCGTTAGGTAGCGGGCAGAGTGGACTAGGCATTGGGTTAGGTTTTCCGTTGACCAGATCGATAAGGGTAAAGAAGGGTGAAACCATAACATGTCTTAATTGATTTATTCCTTATAAAACATACTGGTAAAAGAAACATATACATGAATTGGCCTTCCTCAGAAGAAGAACGGAAATATGGTTACCCAGATGGGCCCCAGACTCTTACATTGATGGCGTGTTATCCATCTATTTATTGCATAACAATCTGTGACCACCTTACCTCGGTGGTTCCTTCTTACAATATCCCTTAACACATCAGACTGTTCCACCTGTGTGGAATCTAGCACCGTCGGTTATCATACATAGTAGCACCATCCCAAGACACCTGTTACACTCCATACCTGCAAGTATGTGACTCCTTGTGACCTTTAGGTATACACAACAGGCACCTCGTTCGCACACCGCCCTCGGTGGGTAAAGACGAGGGCTTCACCTAGAGACATACCTTATTTGTGACTATTCATCTGGAGTGGTGCGCTGGAAATCCACAGGTTCACAGTGGATTGGCATAGCGGGGAGTAGTCCCCACCTGTTGTGACGCTCAAAGGGACAACGGCGACCACATGGCACCTGAGGTGGCGGTAGAACGAGGAAGACTGAGAAATAATGTCTGACGGGCGGTTATCCCACCCCTTAACACATTCCTATTACACTTATATATCCGACAAAGCTTTAAGCTGTAATAACTTCTATTTATCAACGTTAATTATAGGGCACTGACCTGAGGTGGCGGTAGAAGAAGAAGAAGAAAAATGCTAGTGACAGGGGGGAAGGAGGTTCAGAGGAAGAATAAAGGGAGGATGGAAGTGAATTTTAGAAGGAGAGAACAGGTGCAGTGGCTAAACACCGCTTGCGTGAGGGGGTAGGCAAAATGCCCTGAGGGTGCAACAATCACAATCAGGACGAGGCAGAGGGAGGGCGGGAGCAGGTCCGGGCAAGCAAAGGGCCAAGGCGGGTGCTCTGGTTGTCGTCTAGCTTAGGCAGTGTTGGCAAAGCGGAGGAAGAACCGCCCCGCCACGGCGGCGGTACAAGCCGAGAAGCGCAGGTGGACGGACGCACAGGCCACACACGAGCAAATTAACAGAGAAGGTGAAAACATGGAAATTTTGCTAGTCGTAGGGTTGTTTGGAGAAAGAAGAAGGTAAAGTCTTTGAGCTATGTCAAAGAGGAACAGAGTGAGTTGGAGGAAGGGTTTTGAATCTTTGAGCTTGAAATGTCAAAGTATTCATAGTAAGGAAGGATGAGCGTATCGTAGGAGAGTTTTTAATAATAGCAGCAGACAGATTTGAGCTTTTTTGTCCAATTATGAACGGAGACGAGAATTAAATATAGGCTGAATGGTTTCAGTCTTGAGTTAGGTCGATTTTATTGAGAATTGGATGTCACAGACGTTGGGTATGTTTTGATTTGTTTCTGAGAGTTGTGGGTCTTTCAGCTATGTCAGAGAGAAATGGAGAGAGTTGGAGGAAGAGTTTTGAATCTTTGAGCTTGAAATGTCAAAGTATTCGTAGTAAGGAAGGATGAGTGTATCGTAGGAGAGTTATTTAGTAATAGCAGGGGACAGATTTGAGCTATGTCAAATTGTGAACGGAGATGAGAGTGAGATGTAGATTGTTTGGTTTCATTCTTGAGTTAGGTCGATAATGTTGACAGTGGCTGGTATAGAGGTTGGGTATGTTTGATTTGGTTTTGGAGAGTTGTGGTGTTATGAGAGGCTTTGTCTGGCGGGGGTGGGGGAGTTTGTGTTTGGGGATTGGCGGGGGTGGAGGTTGTATGTTGAGTTGAGGTGAATTACTTTTTTGCTTCGGGGGGGTTGTTGTGTGAGTGTGTATGCGTTTGCGTGGAAATGTAGTAAGGGGAGAGGGGGAGGGTTAGGATAATTGATATAAGGTCAGGTATGGTTCGGTTGTCGGGAGGAGGGGGGAGGAGAGGAGAGGAGAGGGGAGGCGAGGAGAGAGGGGGGCTGGAGGTTGTTGGGTTAATTTATAGTATGGAAGGATTCCTTTAGGTGTGATATGTGATTTGTGTTGCTAATGAATAGTTGTATTGAGTCATAGGTTTTTTTTTTTTTTTTTTTTTTTAGGAGGGACGAAGGGCTTGTTAGGAAAGGTTTGGTATATTGTTTTTCTTGGGGGATTGAGGAAGTTGATTAGTGATTGGATAGTGAGTTAGCTTTTTTTTTTTTTTTTTTTTTTTTTTTTTTTTGTAGGAGGGATTGTGGAGAAGATTAGGTGGGTTAAGTTTTTCTTTTTGGGAGGATTGAAGGTGTTGATTAGTGATTGGATGAGAGTTAGCATTTTTTTTTTTTTTTTTTTTTTTTTTTTTTTAAGAGGGATTGTGAGTAAGGTTGGGTGGGTTAAGTTTTTCTTTTGGGAGGATTACAGGTTTTGTTGGTGGTTGGCAGAGTTGGGTTAATTATTGCATTCTTTCTTTCCTTTGGCTAGTAAAGGACTTCTGCAATTGCGTGGTAGGCTCTTGCAGGTATTGTGAGTTGGGTTAATTATTGCATTCATTCTTTCCTTTGGCTAGTAAAGGACTTCTGCAATTGCGTGGTAGTCTCTTGCAGGTATTGTGAGTTCTGGTCCCATTATTGAGGGAGAGGGTTTGTGTACAGGAACAATGCACCCCTCCCCGACCTTATTGGCTAAGGGAGGTGCCCATAAAACAGTGTTGGTAACATTCTAGAGGGAGAGGGCTTGCTGCAGGTACTGCGCAACACTCCTCGACCTTATTGGCTAAGGGGAACATACATGTCATCCGAGTTAGTATGGGATGGGTAAGTTAGGTATTTGTTTTGG
>NW_024732376.1:0-19258 GCF_018991925.1 Homarus americanus | reverse complement strand
CATGGTCTGCTTTGGTGATGAAGTTCGAGCGGCCATGGAGGATGGTGCCGTCAAAGTTGTCGTGCTATGGGACGAGTCCCCTGAACTCGCCTATTTTACAGAAAACTGTCCCGAGGGGACTGAGTTAATGGCGATACCCAACACAACTAATAATACCCAAATGCTTATAAGCACGTTTGGGGGGATAGCGGCCTTAAATAAATACCCAAGAGCCGTCCCAAACGAAGAAGAGGCCGAGTGAGGCAAAAAAAATAAAAAATAAAAAATAAATAAATAAAATAAATAAAAAATAAATAAAAAAAAAATGTAAACAATAATAAAATAAATGTTTATTTTTACTTTTATAAATAACAGGACTTTTCTTACTAAAGTTAGTCGTTCTCAAATAGCCACTTAAAATGTACCAAAATGAACTTCACATAAGAAAGTAAACACCACCATTAACATTTCATTACAATAACAAACAATATCTTCCTTTCACTCCTATGATATACCTTACTTTAATACATATTATACATATCAATGTATAGTCAATAATATCCAAAACTATTACTCTTTATCTTTATTTCACTAAACCTAATGAATATATATAGTAAGCGTAGGTAACATCCTATTAAATATATATAGTGAGCGTAGGTAATACATCTAGCAAACCAAAACAATTACACAAAAGATAAGTATCTAAGCTAAGACAATGTTAACTAATTATCACTGGGATACTAACCTAACCTAACCTAACCTAACCTAACCTAACCTAACCTAACCTAACCTAAAATAGCCTAACATAACATAACATAATGTTACGGTCGTCCCCCTATTGTATTTAGTTTCTGTTGTTTCTCGTTTTTCTTTAGAATCGAATTTCAAAGCCTATGGTAAAGACTTTGAAAAAGTTCTTGATTATTTTATATAAGTATGTATACTAGTATTTGTTTCATTATGTAAACTTTGTAGAATGTATTCTTATTTTTTATACAGTTATGAAAGACTGTAAGAAGCAGTTGTGAAGCATAAAAGGAATTAGAAATTATATGTTGATGAAACAAGAAAGCATTGGAACATTGTTTTGGTTCTGGTGGCTCTCTCTGTAGCTAGGTTGAGGATAGGAGGGTCAAACTTGTGTGGTGCACATTTATCTATTATTTTCTAGGCAATCATGGATAATTGTGGTGTTAACTAAAGTGCAATATGTTCATTATAGTCTAAAGAATATTATAGCAGTGAGAGAGTATTGTGTTTGGTGGAGGTAACATTATTCTGAGTGAATTGATTTGCGGCTTTTGAACACATATTTATTATATTTTGTTGTAATTTTGAAGCTGTGTTTTGATCAAACCAGTTTTAATGGGAACAGTGGTATTGAAATAAACACCTGTCAGCTGTCAGGAGGTTGTTAGCCTATGGACTGACTATACATCCTCTAGTGCAGTGGTTCTTAACCTTTTTTGAGTCACGGACCCCTTTGGGAATCTGGTGAAAGCTATGGACCCCCCCTCCCCCCCCCTAGAAAAATGCACATAAGCACATAAACGCAACTTTGCATGTAAACATGATAAAACCATATTATGATAGAAACTCTACAGAAAATGATATGAATAACAAGGTGAATTGTCTATGTGTTAGGTCTGATGATGAAAAGATGATAGATGAAAGTGAAGATATGAAGTTGGGGAGATGTGAAAATAAACTGTTAAATAATTCAGGTGTGATGAATAATTTAGAAAAGAAACTTGATCATTTAGGAACTGAGAAGAGAAATCAAATCATACAAATTATACATGAGTTTAGGCCTTTGTTTTCTGATGTTCCTTGGAGAACTGAGGTATTACAGCATGATGTTGAGGCTGAGAATACAACACCCATTAAGCAACACCCATATAGAGTGACTCCTAAGATGAGAGAGATAATGAGACAAGAAGTACAGTATATGGTTGATAATGATATGACTGAAAGAAGTAACAGCCCTTGGAGTTCACTCTGTGTATTGGTGACTAAACCTGATGGTATTTCATATAGATTTTGTACTGATTACAGAAAAGTAAATACAGTAATGTAACCAAAGCTGACTCATATCCTATTCCTAGAGTGGATGATTGTACTGACCAAATAGGAGATGCTAAATTTGTAACTAAGATGGATTTGTTGAAAGGATATTGGGAAGTACCACTGACTGAAAGAGCAAAAGAAATGTCTTCATTTGTGACTATGGAAGGTTTATATCAGCATAAAGTGTTACCCTTTGGTATGAAAACAGCGGTAGTACTTTCCAGAGATTAGTTAATCAAGTATTTTATGATGTTAAAGGTTGTTCTGTGTGAATAGATGATATTGTACTGTATTAAAAAACTTGGGAAGAACATTTGTATTTAATTAGAGAAGTATTTAACAAATTGAATCAAGCAAACTTGACTGTAAACCTTGTGAAGAGTGAATTTGCTGTAGAATATCTAGGTTATATTGTTGGTCAGGGAAGTGTCAAACCAATTAATGCTAAGGTGGAAAGTACTGTGAAATTTCTTGCACCTACAAATAGAAGAGAATTATTAAGATTTCTGGGTATGAGTGGATATTATCGTAGGTTTTGTAAGAACTTTTCAACCATTGCTTTACCATTAACCAATCTGTTGCCAAAGAAAGTCAAATTTGTGTGGAGTGTTCATTGTGATGACGCGTTTAAAAAATTGAAACAGATACTTATAAGTGCACCCATACTTTTTACTGTAAATTATGATAAACCGTTTAAATTGTATGTAGATGCTAGTGATTATGGAGCTGGTGGAGTTTTAATGCAAGAGAAAGATGATGTTGAGTATCCTAGGTAGAAGGCAAGTGGTGGAGAGAGAGAGAGAGAGAGAGAGAGAGAGAGAGAGAGAGAGAGAGAGAGAGAGAGAGCCTGAAGACTTCGACCGTATTTCCTCGTGTAAAGGACTGAGGATGAGCTTATGATTGGCGAGGATTATATGGGTGTGGAAGGTGGGATGGGGAGGCGAACGAAGATTTGTAGGAAGACGAGATGAGTGAGGAAAAGGGGAAGAAAAGGAGGAAATATCGACCCCGAGACTGTGTGGCTTACCATGAATTGGGTGTCCATCCTTCAAAGACAGCGTAAGGATGAAGCTATGAAGGATAGATGAAGCCGAAGGAGTCGGATAAAGGGGGAGAAGGCGTGTCCAAGAGAACAGAATTCACTACACAGTTTGGGCCTGGGTCTCACTCGCTGGATGGTGATGGTAAGGTTGTCTTGGGTTGGGTGTAACGTTATTGGAATTTTCTTGCCGACTATCTTTGAATTATAGTTTTCTTTAGAGACCAGTAGCTCTGTATATCTCTATCTCTCACGCACGCACACACACACACACACACATACACACACACACACACACACACACACACACACACACACACACACACACACACACACACACACACACACACACAAACACACACACACACACACACACACACGACTTAGTTCATTACCTCTCCGTCACATTCTATAATCATGAGATTCTAAATTACTTTTTTTCCCTATTCACAAAAAAAAACATTCTTTTACCCCCTTCTCTTGTCCTACCTTCCTCCTCCCCTAGTTCCTGATCCCAGTGACAGGAGCCATTTCCTGGTTGGCGAAGGGAAAGAGATGCAATTAAAAAAAAATAGATGCCGTGGAGTTTGTGTCAAGGGGAGAAGATTTACGCGAGATAAGGTGTGTTTCCTCTGGTGCTGGAGGATTGGTACAAAGATACGATTAAAGAACATCTAAACACTATACTACACCACATAGAAACTACAATTATATCCCATAACATCACACAACACCACACTACACCCATAACACCACACTTTAACACACAACACCACACTAGCTTATGTTGGAGAGAGAACATAAGAACATAAGAACATAAGAATGGAGGAAACTGCAGCGGGCCAATTGGCCCATACTGGGCAGTCCCGTTTACACCCAACCGCTATTGCTCATATGAGCATCTAACCTATGTTTGAAGCAATTCAGCGTATTCGAGTTAATGATGATATTTGGTAACTTGTTCCATTCATCCATTACTCTGTTTCCAAACCAGTGTTTACCTATTTCACGCCTAAATCTAAATTTGTCCAATTTAAAACATTGTTACGAGTTCGCTCCTGGTTGGATAATTTGAGTACCTTTGTAATGTCCCCTTTGTTTAGCCCTGCCTTCCACTTATACACCTCTATCAGGTCGCCCCTCGCTCTACGTCTCTCAAGGGAGTGCAAATTAAGATGCTTTAACCTGTCTCTATACTCAAGGTTCCTAATGCCCGGGATTAGTCTTGTCATTCTCCTCTGAATTCTTTCCAAGGATTCTATATCCATTATGTAATACGGTGACCAGAACTGAACTGCGTAATCCAGGTGTGGTCTCACAAGAGCAAGATACAGTTTTAGGATGACCTCGCTAGTCTTGTAACTAACACTCCTTTGTATGAACCCAAGTACTTTATTAGCCTTGTTACGAGCAAAAACACATTGTTTACTTGGCTTAAGGTTCCTACTTATCATTACTCCTAAATCTCTCTCGCAGTCGGATTTCTCTATGGCATCGTTGTTCATCTGGTATCTGGTTTCCCTGTTTACATTTCCTATACTGAGTACTTTACATTTGTCGATGTTGAATTTCATCTGCCATTTTTCAGACCATTCGAAAAATTTGTTTAGATCCTCCTGTAGTTTTGCCGAGTCCTCGTCAGATTTGATAACACGTCCTATTTTAGTATCATCAGCAAATTTACTTATGTTGCTGTCTATGCCGATATCTATGTCGTTTATGTATATAATAAACAATAATGGTCCAAGTACTGAGCCTTGGGGAACTCCACTTGTGACGTTGCTCCAATGGGACTTAGTGCCGTTAATGCTCACTCGCTGTTTCCTGTCCTGTAACCACGCCCTAATCCATTTAAGGATGTCACCTTGATGCCATGAGCTTTACCTTCTAATTAGTCTTTCGTGGGGACTCTGTCGAAGGCTTTATAAAGTCGAGATATACCACATCATAATTGTGCCCTCGTCCACTGATTCGAAAACTGATGAAAAGAATGTTAATAGATTAGTTAGGCAAGAACGTCCGCTTAGAAGCCATGCTGGGAATCATTGATCAATCGGTGCTTCTCCAGGTGATTTCGAATAGAGTTTGAAATGATTGCTTCCAGTAATTTGCCTACTATTGATGTTAGACTGATTGGGCGGTAGTTAGAGGATAGTGATCTATCCCCCTTCTTGAAAATCGGTATTACATTCGCTATCCTCTAGGATTCTGGTACTACACCTGTTTTTAAGGACATGTTAAACAACTTTGCTAAGGGCATACTAAGCTCTTCCTTACATTCCTTTAATACTTTGGCAAATATCTCATCGGGACCAGGTGACTTATTAGGCTTTAGTTTGTCTATTTGCTTACTAACATCGTTACTAGTCACTACTATCTCACTTAATTTGTTTTCTTCACTATCTCTGAATAGAGTCGGTGCCTCGGGAATCATGTTTAAATTTTCGGTGGTGAAAACTGTTGAAAAATATTTATTCAAATTATTGCTCATTTCTCCGTCGTTATCAGTGAGCTCGCCGGAGTCTGACCGTATTGGTCCAATCTTTTCTCGTGTTTTAGTTTGATACATTTGGTAGAATCCTTTGGGGTTTGTCTTCGCCTCCCTTGCTATCCTTACCTCATATTCCTCTTTGCTTTCCTTATCTCGGTTTTAACCCTACTCGCCAATACCCTATAATAGTCCCGGAGGTGAATTTCGCCACGATTTATCCTTCTACCTATAGCCTTCCTTTGGCCAATGATGTTCTTTAAATAATTATTTATCCATTTAGGGTCATTGTTGTCTGATCTGAGTTTTTTGTATGGTATGTTCTGCCTTTGTGCATTAAGTAACTCACTATTTAAATTATCGTGGAACTCGGCAATCTCAGATCTCGTTATCAGGTCTGTGTCATCTGTCAGGTTCACGGCCAAGCGCGACACCCCCTCTCTCAGCTGCCTCTTTAAACTGTCAAAGTTTGCCCTTCTGAAATCTGGTACTTTAGTGGAATTTTCCTTACGTCTGCCCTGAAAATCTAACTGGAATCGAATTTCTTTGTGATCGCTGTTTGCAAGTTCGTTCCCTACCTCGACATTGCTAATGAGGTTTTCTGTTTGACAAAACTAAATCCAATATATTATTACCCCGTGTGGGTTCGGTTTTATGTTGACTTAGGAAACAGTCCTGGATCGTCTCGAGAAAATCCTCTGATTCTGAGTTACCCGTAAGGTCGGTCCAATCTATTTGGCCAAGGTTAAAGTCACCTACTATACAGACTTTGTTGTGTATGGAAGCCCTGCGCATTTCATCCCAGATAAGTCGCTCATTGACGCTATCAAGATTGGGGGGTCTATATATTACTCCTGTGATTAATTTTTCTTGACCGTCGCTTAATTCTATCCAAATTGTTTCTGTATTCCTCTCAGTTTTTATTTCCTTATTTATTTCACACTTCAGATTATCCCTAACATAGATTGCTACTCCGCCTCCTTTCCTGGTCTGCCTATCGCGCGGAAACAGTTTGTAACCCGCAATTTGGTATTCGACTGGTAATTCACGTGTCTAGGAAGATCCATGTTTCAGTGAATGCAATTATATCGAATGATTTCTTCGGTACATACCAAGGCCCTAATATCATCCATTTTGTTTCTCATACTTCTACTGTTCGCGTAGTATACATTTAAGTTAGTCGTGTTCTGAGTCCTCCCCTTACCGTGTTTAGTTTTAAACTCCCTGTCTAATTTAGTTTTGTCATCATTCCTAACACTATTTCCCTGTAGTCTTTCACTTTGTTTACCCGCTCCCACTGCAGTCTCCTCCACCCCCGTGCCCATATGTTCTCTTAGCAGTTTAAAGACTTCGATATCTTTTGAACTGCCCCCTCTAGAGCCCCAGCCAGGGTTGCTACTCCATCCCTAGACAGGTGCACCCCATCCCTAGCATAAAGGTCCCTTCTGCCATAGAAGTTGTCCCAGTTGTCAATGAGATCACTGGTTCAATTATCACAGAGTATTATGTTAGCAGCAGACGACATGTTAATGCATGTTAATGTTAATGAAGAGAAATCCCATTACAAACGTAGAGAGAGAGAGAGAGAGAGAGAGAGAGAGAGAGAGAGAGAGGAAGGTTGATAAGGCGACCAAATCTATTCTCATTTACTCAACGTGTAAGTAAAGACGTTATTTTTGTAACTATTAGTAAGGGATGAATGAGATTATCAAGGTACATTATTTTATGAGGGTGGAAATGACAACAGATTTGCTTACCTTTCATATTCTCTCTCTCTCTCTCTCTCTTTAATCTATACCCCCTTCTCTGCCTTCATCTCTCCATACACAGATACACCAGTACATTCCCTGTAGATAGTATCAGGGCGAAATTCATATCATAACACGAGCCAATACTTCAGTGCAGCTCCCTCCCTCCTTCCTTACCTTCTTTCTTATCTTCCTCCCTTCCTACCTCCCTCCCTTATTCCTTACCTACTTCTCTTCTCTCTTACCTCCCTCCCTCCCTTCTTACCTCCCTCCCTTCCTCCTTTCTTCCCTCCCTCCCTCCCTCCCTCCACCCTTACCTCTCTTCTTACTTCCCTCCCTACTTCTCTCCCTCCCTCCTTACCTCTCTCCCCCCTACCACACACACACACATCAGTACACGATATCACAACAAACTTCAAAACTTCCACCATAAGACTGTAACTTCGAATGCCTGTTTCCTGCCCGTCTGGCTTTCCATGTTTACTTATGCCAGAAGAATTTACATAATCTGTTGCTCGGCTCTGGTTAAGTCATCGTTTGTGTCCGGAAATATTGTGACTCACTCGGCTGAACTTGTCGGAGGAGAGTGACGTAATTTGGTACTTGTGGGCAAATAACTCTCCGTCTGTCTCTGTTTACGTGTCCCCTGTAGATTGTATATGTCTTTTGTTAGTCACTCCATATGTGCGTCCATGCGCGTGCTTCCGTATATTGCATGCGTGTGTCTGCGTTATCGATTTAAACGGTATTTCTCACTCACTCACACTCAATACGCTTTCTCTCTTTCCATTTGTTTTTTTTCTCTCTCTCTCTCTCTCTCTCTCTCCCACTTGACGAGAAGAAGCATAGACTATCAAACTCCGCCAGCAGCATCCACTTACACCTCACTTCTCAATACTTAAGTGGCCACGGGAAGATGCTTACACACTATGTCTCCCATTCTCCCGACTGACTCTGATTATGAAGGAAGAGGAGGAAGGGGGTAGGAGATAGAGGAGGAGGGGTATGAAGTAGAGGAGGTAGGAGGATGTGGAGGAGGAGGATGTGGAAGAGAAGGAGGCGAGGGCGGGGCTATTATCTTCTTTTCCCTTTCTTCATTTCCTCCTCTTCCTTCCCCGTCTTCTCCTCGTTTTTCTCCCTCGTTTCTCCTCATTTCTCACCTTCTTATTCTCTCTATTATCTACACTCTTCCTCCTCCAATCCTTCAATATCCTCTTCTTTCCATTACCCTTTTCCTTCTTTCTCTTTCCGCATCCCCCTTTCTTTTTCTTCATCATTCGTTTTTCTCTCCCTCAGTCCTCCTCCTCCTACTTTACCCCCGTTCTCTTCCTCTCTCCTCCCTCCTTCCTGTTCTTTCCACCTGCCCCATCTTCCCTTTGCTCTCCTTTCCCTCTTTAGGTTATCTTATTTGGTCTCTCCTGTACACTTAACTTCACATTCAATCATCAATATAATCGTCCTCATGAATTGTTTTTGTAAATTTTTAATCTAGACGGTGAAAATTGGGTAAAATTCCCCCCAAATTAATACAATATACATTAAATGAACTTGTGTATTGAGTGTATTGAGGTGAATACCATTCCCCCAATGTCCTTTTTCGTCTGTATCACATAACATATTCAGCTCTTTGATCTACGAACACTCGCTCTTTCAAATATTGTAAACAAGAATGACAGATTTATTGGTGATACTCATTATTGCTGACGTGTGCTTTAGTGGGAACGTGTTGGAATACTAATTGCAATATTATCAAACGTATGAATGTATTTACATTGATATAACACGTCTATTGACACTGATGTACTACATGTTATATACAAATGAAAGTATTACAGTTAAGGCGCATGAGCAACTTCAAATCACACACACACACACACACAAAATTACAAAGAAAATCCCCCTTCCCCCCGCCTCACACGAAGAGGAAAAATGAAAAATTATCGAAGCCTTGAGATATCTTACGTCCACCAGTCCTCTCGGTGAATCTTGCAGTCAACAAGTCCATCTCATCTGCATCAAATCTCTGGGGAGGTCATATATCCAACCATCCCTTCTCCGGGAGATTCTTGACACCGGACACGCCGCCCCGAGGACATGTGACAAATAGGATATCATTAGAGAGGCCGACACGAGTGCTGTGGCAGTCGGACACATTTACCCTAAGTTATGTTCCACGAACCAGCGACCCCGGCAGGAGACGCTGAGAGGACCTGAGATTGTTTTCTGACTATAAATCTCCCGACAGACGACTGGAGGTCAAAACTTTTGGAGCTTCTAAACTTGAAAAAAAACTGGAGGTAATCTTGTGGCCGAAGTGAGGACTGGGTGAAGATGTTTTTTTTTAGTTTAACAAATTTATTGGCAGAGCTTGTAGTACAGTTTGCCTATTATGAGTAATTCAGTCAGGTCTTGACACTGAGGGTGGTATCACTTCTCACTGCCACGCAGGACGGACGTTCATACATAAAGAAATACATCATATTCATTAACAGCTATATACACTATCGTGGTCCTAAATGCTATCTGGCCGCTGGAGGAGGCCCTAAAGATGCCCTGGGCCTGTAATATGACCTTAAAGACTCCTGTTACGAACCCTCCACCCCGCACCACGAAGCACGCCATCTATTGACGAGACACGAGTATGACTCGTCTTAGTTACCACTCCGAGGTTTCCCTTCTCCATATCCTGGTTGTTGCGTCACCTCCTCAAAGTCTTCTTTGTCAGCTCCAATTCGAGGAGAGGGACTTGGCTCTGGGAAGTGACCACAGGATCATCTATCCTCTAAACCTACGTGCAGTGACTACCTACCGTCTTCTACAATACTCAGCCTTACTCGTCAGCCATCTCAGCTCCTCACTTAAGTACTTATATGTTGTATTAACTCCCCCACGTCCACTTGCTTCAAGATTGTTTTATGTTTATTAATATGTATATACTGTTAATGTTTAGGTTAAGTTTGGTTAAGGGTAATTTATAAGCTGAATATTTTGTTAAGGGATTTATGGTACTCTATTATATACAACGAAAACTCGCATCCTTTGTCTACCCTTTTATAGTCCGATTGTCTTTGTTTTTTTTTATTGTTGTTACCTGTTGGGATCTGGGTAGACGTATAACTATATTCTAAATCCCCAACTCGTAACAAATGGCGACCGTGACAGGACCCGACCTTAAGTACCATATTCCTTCCTCCCTTGTTACTCAGTGTTAATTATTCCTCCCAGTCACTTCTGTTCACAATTGCTTTACGGTAGTTTAAAGTTTCCTACATATGTGTGTGCATATATTGGTATTATCGTATAGTAAGAGTGACAGACGTAGGATATTAGGTTCCAAGTGTCATAAGGCTTACCTGTTATTACACGTGGCAGTTGTGTAGTAAGTCTTATCGAGTGTTGGGAAGAATCCGGATCTGTTTAATGCCGTACCCTCACTCCAGAGTAGGTTGTTCCATAGTCACTAGTTTACGGTGAAGTGATATCTTGGGACGCCACGCTCTACCAGGACCCCATAATTATAAAGCCTCAATTATTGTTCTTTCATTATCTCATTCAGGGTCAATCATACCATTTATCAGGGTTGTTAATCCGGATCTTTATATTAATGCCGTAATACGCCCTACCTCTTTCAAGTATATCAGGGTTGTTAATCCGGATCTTTATATTTATGCCGTAATACGCCCTACCTCTTTCAAGTCTCTTATCCTTATCTAAGGATCTTCTCAGAAGAACAATAATCATAAGTGTAATTTCCCTAGGTATAACTTGGTTAGTTTTCGGGACTTTCTGGTTATCCACTGCCGTGATATTTTCTAGGGTTATCCACTTATCTTATCTTTGGACCATTAGTTAATTTATCCTATTTTTCTTAACAATGGCCACCTCAGGTTTTGATCTCCAGGATTTTATTGAAAATCCTTCCGTAGCTAAATTACGTGTTAATATCCTGAAGAAAGAATGGAAAGAAATAGCCAACTATTATAATATCCCATTTTCACAAATGACTAAGGAAATGTTAAAAAATCATGTGATTGAAGTGCTGGTTCAACATGAAGTTTTAAAAAGAATCCGCTGTTGACAGATTAACGCCCATGTCCAAGAAACTTCAACCACTATCCACCACCCCTCCTCACTCAGAAGTTGCTTCAGGTCTGGCTAGCCCTCAAGAAAAAACACAACGAATAGACGCCTTGGAACTAGAACGAGCTAGGTTCGAGTTCCAAATCAAAATGAAAGAACTCGAGTTGGAACAGGCCAAGTTGGAGCAGCAGGCCAAGTTGGAGCCTGAAGAAAGGTCGGAACAGGCCAAGTTGCAGCATGAAGAAAAGTTGGAACAGGCCAAGTTGGAACAGGCCAAGTTGGAGCACAAGTTGGAGCATGAGGGAAGGTCGGAACAGGCCAAGTTGGAGCATGAGGAAATGATGGAACGGGCCAAGTTGGAGCAGGAGGTTAGACTGAAAGAACTACAGGTAAGAGAGATAGAAGTCACCTTAACATCGGAGTTTAGATCAAAGGAAGTGGCATTAAGAGAGAAACTAGCTGCTTTTAACCCTGCTACTGCTTCTTCCCTTGTTCCCGGGTTTGATGAATCCGATATGGACGGGGCATTTAGGACTTTTGAGAAAATAGCCGGGAAGAATGAGTGACCAGTGGTGTCAGTGTTAGTTCCTAGAATTATATGGTAAGGCTCGTAGAGTTTATAACTGTTTTAGACAGACTGATGACTATGATAACGTAAAAGAATATCCTCACCTCTTGGCACTTCCATCACGCCAGATGGATACCGGCAGAAGTTTCGTAAACTAACCAAGCCATTTTCCCCACACCTTTGTTGAGTTTGCTCAAGAAAAGCAGGTTTTTTTAAGAGTGGTTGGAGGCTACAGAGACACTCCACATTTTCAGGATTTATTAGGGTGGTAGTCTGGGAGGTGGAAGAGCAAGATACCATTTCACATCTTGAAGCATGTGGAGGAGCATGGAGAGGTTAATTTAAGACGTGCTGCTGAGCTGGCTGATGAGTACGCCTTGCTGGTGGAGTCACTGTGCCGTAGGGAACGTGGTACTTTCCGACATGTTAGGTCCTCCTCTGATGATAACCTTGGGAACGTGAGTGGTAGGTCGAAAGGTCCCACATCTACTCCCCCCGATGCAACCAAGCTTACTTGTTCTTACTGTAAAAACCCAGGCCATACGATCCAGACTTGTAAACACCCAAAGTGTCGAATTGCTAAAAGTAGTTCCCTGGATCCCAAATCCAAACCAATAGCAAACACCAATGTGGAAAGGCCCCATCAGGATCTCTTCTCTTCATTCACCTATGAGGGGAAAATTTCAATCATGGAGGGGTCTCGTTCTTTCCCTATTCGTATACTACGTGATACGGGCGCAGCACAATCTATCCTCCTGTTTAACGTCATTCCTGATATATCTACCGCATTTACTAATGAGAGTGTTCTAATTTCGGATCTCTCATCCCATTCTTCCTATCCTTTAGCTAAAGTGCACCTCCAATGTCCCTTGATTACTGGGGAAGTGCAAATAGCCATAAGGAAAGACCCAATGCCTGTGTGCGGCATTCATTTATTATTGGGTAATGACTTGGTAGGAGATCTAGTGGTTCCTAACATAAAGACAGTCGACTCTCCCTTACCTGTCAACTCCACCACTGACCTTAAAGAAACTATTCCTCATCTTTTCCCATCTTGTGCTGTCACCCGGTCACAGAGTGTGCGGAATGGGCCCTCTTCATCTGAAACCACCTCCAATATCTTACTACCCACAGACAATCTGTACAATAAGACCATTAGTAGGGATGAGCTCATTACAGCCCAACAATCTGATCCATCTTTGTTCAAACAGGTGATGAAAGACCCCAGTGTGGACCATTGTACATCTTCGGCTTACCACCCACCGTCCCAAGGTTGCTTGGAACGGTTCCATCAAAACTTTCAAGTCGATGCTAATAAACTATCTCCTCTCAACTATATAGTCCATACTCCTGATCGCAGAAAAGATTCACAACTTGTTCACATTAATCTCATGAAACTTTACCATTCCAGGCAGTCAGAGGAAGACATCCCAGAGGCTATAAGTCAACCTGTATTGCATTCGGTTTTGTCAGGGCCGGAGCCGGAGACAGAGACAGATGACATGGACCTATTGGAGAATTTAGACTTCCCTCTACCTAAAGAAAACCCTACTAACATTCACATACTCAACAACTTGGATGAGTATTTTTCTGTTCTGAATCCATCTCAAGCAAAAGATCTCACTAAGTTATTATCAACATTTCCTAAAGTTACATCAGACCTCCCAGGGTTTTGCAATATACTTAAACATGATATTAAGCTAATCTCGGATGATGTACGACCCATTAGGCAATCAGCCTATCGACTAAATCCACAAAAAAAGAGATTATGAAAAAGGAGGTAGATTTTTTGTTAAAACATAACTTAGCTGAGCCTAGTACCTCCCCCTGGGCTTCACCTTGCCTTCTCATTCCAAAACCCGATGGCACTTTTCGTTTCTGTACCGATTATCGTAAAGTGAACCAGGTCACTGTCTCAGACTCCTATCCTTTACCTTTAATTGAAGATATAATAGACAGCATAGGCTGTGCCAAATTTATCAGTACGGTGGACTTATTGAAAGGATATTATCAAGTGGGACTCACGGATAGGGCCAAAATAATCTCGGCATTTATAACTCCATTTTTTGGTCTTTTCCAATATTTGGTTATGGCGTTTGGCTTTTCTAATGCTCAGCCACATTCGGGGGCCATCAACTTCCTAATTTGGGACCTGGAATTGGGACGTTCGCCCTACCTATGGATGACACCAATTGGTGGTGTCGGACAGCTGGGACGAACATCTGGTGCGTTTTGAGATACTGTTTGCACGACTGCAAGAGACTGGATTCACCATAAACCTGGCTAAATCTGCTTTTGGCCGGGCCTCAGTGACTTACCTGGGACACATCGTTGGGCATGGTATGGTGAGACCCAAGGACGCAAACGTTAGAGCCATCTTGTCCTTTCCCACTCCAAGGACGAGGAAGGAACTCATGCGCTTCCTGGGGATGTGCGGCTACTACCGTCGGTTCTGCAGTAACTTCTCCAGCGTGGCCGGACCCCTCACAGACCTTACCAGTTCTGCGGTCCCTTACATCTGGAACCAGAGGTGCGACCAGTCTTTCCACCGCCTCAAAGCCTTCCTTGCCTCCAAGCCTGTAGTCCACCCCCCTGACTACACCTCCCCCTTCCATCTGCAAATCGACGCTAGTGGTGTCGGAGTGGGGGCTGTGCTCTAACCGACCCAACCACTGATGTTCTTCACCCTGTAATATTACTCCGCCAAGTTGAAAAAACATCAGACCAACTTCTCGACCATAGAGAAGGAGGCCTTGGCTCTGGTGTTGGCAATAAAAAAGTTTGAATGTTACCTCCAGTCTTGCCCACAAACAACCCTAGTCTTCACCGACCATAACCCACTCACGTTCATCCAAACCAACAAGACCTCCAACCAGCGAATCCTCCGCTGGGCTCTCCTCACCCAGCCCTATAATCTACAAGTCCGGCACATAAAGGGGGTCGATAACCTGATTGCAGACTCCTTATCCCGAGCTCCAGTGGAAATGCAGCAGCTACTCTCCAGACGCACCAGTTGATCACCTCCTTCGCGCCAGCGCTACGGAGGTCTTTGGAGGGGGGGTGTTACGAACCCCTCCACCCCGCACTACGAACCACGCCATCTACCTACCCACCACCACGAGCAACGCCATCTAGGGACGAGACACGTGTATGACTCGTCTTAGTTACCACTCCGAGGTTTCCCTTCTCCATATCCTGGGTTGCGTCACCTCCTCAGTCTTCTTTGTCAGCTCCAATTCGAGGAGAGGGACTTGGCTCTGGGAAGTGACCACAGGATCATCTATCCTCTAAACCTACGTGCAGTGACTACCTACCGTCTTCTACAATACTCAGCCTTACTCGTCAGCCATCTCAGCTCCTCACTTAAGTACTTATATGTTGTATTAACTCCCCCACGTCCACTTGCTTCGAGATTGTTTTATGTTTATTAATATGTATATACTGTTAATGTTTAGGTTAAGTTTGGTTAAGGGTAATTTATAAGCTGAATATTTTGTTAAGGGATTTATGGTACTCTATTATATACAACGAAAACTCGCATCCTTTGTCTACCCTTTTATAGTCCGATTGTCTTTGTTTTTTTTATTGTTGTTACCTGTTGGGATCTGGGTAGACGTATAACTATATTCTAAATCCCCAGCTCGTAACACTCCCAATATTAATATCACGGCCCATAAGAGCCCCTGATCCTGTCTCATGACTCACACACTCCCCCATACTGTAAATTCTTCATCCACAGCTAAAAAAAAAAAAGTCAGAAAAAACACATTAGTTGCCATACTCCCGGGGGACACCTTAACTGGTTATACAACAGTGACCCTGACCTCTGACCCAGTAATCTCCGCTATCAATATGAAGCTTTTTATCCCTGGGGCCAAGGTCCTTATGGAAATTCGTGTTCAACGGTGTATAGAAACTACCCAAGTCACCGCCAAGAACAAAAGAGTCGTTTACAGACACAGATGGCGATAGTAATCATCTCAGGCAGCCAATATAATAATAATAATAATAATAATAATAATAATAATAATAATAATAATAATAATAATAATAATAATAATAATAATAATAATAATAATAATAATAATAATAATTAACGGTTTATTGAAAGAGCTTGGCAGCCAGAAGGCTGAAAATATACAGTTACATATTTGGGGAATGGGTTTCTAATTACAAATAATGTTCCCTTGTTAGATAATTTACGATTACATAGGCCCGCGGTTCACTTTCTCTACCATTAAGTTATTACCAAGAGTCGGTGTTGAATTATTTATGGAAAATGGGACGATTGACTCACATGTGACATTTACTACACTATATGTAATGAGGCCACCATTTCATCTCTCACTGACACACACACACACACACAGACACACACACACACACACACACACACACACACACACACACACACACACCCTACTAAATGAAAATGTACAGCATATAATTTTGTAGTAATCCCAGTTTTGAAGACCAGATGTTTACCCTGAAAACTCTCTATATTGGATTAAAAAATTATATTTGCTAAAGCAAGTGTATGATGGTAGAATATAAACACTATTAGGAAATAGTAACCATTATGAGATTTTATGACTCCTAACAAAAAAAAATGTGACAAAGAATTATAAAGGATGATATTGTTTGGAATAGTTTGTTCAAGTTACTTTAACAGAGATATAATGTTATTTCTTTATGTAGAATTATTAATTTACCTAATTTCTAACCACTTTCTCCTGATTATATAAACTTTCTGGGAGTGGTTTACTTTTTAGGGAGACGTTGATTAAAATTATATTATGGACTACCTCAGCTTTGTACATTTTCACTGCTTGGAGTTGGATAGTTAAATTTTCTTTCAAATTTATCCTAACTATAGTTAAGTATTATCACAAAACATCATGGGTGCTTCAGTCCCCTTGAGGTACTTTGTTCTAATGGTCTTAACAAATGAGAGAATCCAATAGGAGAGGCATAGACGGTCTCATTTATTTATTGTAGTCGTTCATCTGTAGAAACTTAATTTAACATCCATCCAAATATCGCCTGAGAATTTCTACTTTGTTAACTTAGTTTTAATCACACCCGTAAGAGACTGATCCTTCAGCTGTAATTAATACCAAGTGGAAACCTCATTTCATATACATCCCTCTGATCTAAGCACTAAGGCCTGGCACTCCATGACGCTACTTTATAATTATACAAGTAACATAGATGCATCAACAAACAGTATAATTATAAACCTCTGAGAGTCTCTAGTGAGCCTCCATCATGCCCTCCTCTGTGTGATTACCTTGTATTCCTCCTAATTTGCTGAATACTGCTAAAGCTTCTTGTTGGCTGAGAGCAAACATTATTTTGGCCTCATAAATTACGGAGCAATACCCTTCCTAGCTCCTCATTTTCATTCCCCTCGTCTATGTCATTACTGGAATCGTCTTCGGATAATTCAACCATCTCCCTTTTGTTGATTCATTTGATAATTCATTTGTTTAGTTATTTATCGGGTATTCATCCCTTTAATATTGCAATGTAACTCGTAAGGAACTCATATGAGCCATCCAGTACATTTCACTAATAACTTCATAAGAACAATCGGTGTTTTAAATAGTATTGTGTTTACAGCATTACTTCTCAGACTAGTAACTCACCCTGGCTTAACTGAGTTACATTACTTGGGAATTTAGTCCTTTGGGTAATTTCTCGTTACTGACTGGTTGAGAACACTTGAGCTTTTCACTGTTGGTTGATGCTTAGTTAAATATTAAATGTAGTTTTCTGGAATGGTTCGTGACTGGCGTAATTTATTTGTTCTATGTATGTATATTGGCAAATTATTCAACAGAATGAAGAAACAAAATCAAATATTCTTAGCAGCATAAGCCCTTATGAGATCTAAGACAAGGAGTTAACTGAAAATACAGTATTTTGTTATATTTACTTTGCCTGGTGTGTTTCTAGTGGTTTCCTCATTAGATCAATACCTTAAGTAAACTACGACCTTTTCCCCAATTGTGTTTTTATTCTCTTTTCCTACGTTTTTCTGTTCTATCGGAATTTGCTTCTTAAATTTTTTTGCTGTTGTTGATGCTTTTGTTTTGTTGTTGTGTACAGGAGTTTCAGCTGCCCAAAGTGATTAAGCACCTGCGATACAAGTCATGGTATTGCAAGGCAAGAAAATTTTAAAATCTCCAAAATTTGGATTTTATTTTCAAGAACTCCCGTTTGTTCGTTGAGTAAATATTCCGCTATAAAAAATCAGATTTTTAAGATTTATAAAATAAAAATAAAAAATATATATATATCCGATTCTCTAGTGAGTATTATTTCGTTATGCTATTATATCGGCTTTTGTGTATTGCTGGGTTTTTTCTTATATTTTATTCGGATTTTTGGAGCATTTTTTGTTATCATTTTTGCGGGACATTTTTATCAATTAGTATTATTCATGAAAACCATTCGACATATATTTTCCTATTGTTTTTATCTTAGTTTTATTCTTTAACTTTCTATATTTAGTAAAATAATCTTGTTTCCTTTATCAACTGGCATTTTTATCATTTCTTACTGTCATTATGTCAATCTACTTACTGTCAATCTACTTTCGTCTCTCTCTCTCTCTCTCTCTCTCTCTCTCTCTCTCTCTCTCTCTCTCTCTCTCTCTCTTTCTCTCTCTCTCTCTCTCGTATTCTTATTTTATGGATGATAGAATTAGTTATTCTTCTTATGATTATGTTTTTGTTTTAGGGAAGTGTAATCTGATGACCTCTCTCTCTCTCTCTCTCTCTCTCTCTCTCTCTCTCTCTCTCTTTCTCTCTCTCGTATCGACAAGTATATTTGAAATACGAAGATACTTAATCCATAATACTTGTCTCTCTGTACACGCACACACACACACACACACACATCCTTGACCACCGAAGAGTCAAGACGTACCTGGCGCTCCTCTCGGAGCAGCCAGGTCAACTGTTAAGTTGGCCCATACTAACCCCCTCCCCTGAACCCTCCTCCCCACCGGAATATCAACAAGTTCTCGCCAGAAGTTACAATTTCATTTAGGAAAGGAACGGAACCGGTGTTAAACAGAGGTGAACAGTGGTGAACAGTGCTTAAGTCAGTGAGAACAACTCAACAGTAACAGTCGTACCCAAGTTAACCTTCACACAGTGAGGTCCCAGGTACCCAGTGATAACGGCCCGTGAGACCCAACAACAACCACCGATGTGTTAATCCGTCTACGATAGGAAGGCCTAAGACCAAACCTCACTCATATAACACCATCTGTGAGGGAA
>NW_024732375.1:0-9661 GCF_018991925.1 Homarus americanus | reverse complement strand
AAAAAATCAGTAATATGATCTGACAACATTATTGTTATTAGTATTGATATATTAGGGTCTCCTCCAGGTTATCTGTATATAAGCCTACTGCGTCTCATGCATTCTGACGTAGTTGTAGTACGTCTCATGCATCTGGCGTAGTTGTAGTGCGTCTCGTGTATTCTCACGTAGTTGTAGTGTCTCATGCATTAGGACGTAGTTGTAGAGTGTCTCATGCATTAGGACGTAGTTGTAGTGTGTCTCATGTATTCTGACGTAGTTGTAGTGTGTCTCATGCATTAGGACGTAGTTGTAGTGTGTCTCATGTATTCTGACGTAGTTGTAGTGTGTCTCATGCATTAGGACGTAGTTGTAGTGTGTCTCATGTATTCTGACGTAGTTGTAGTGTGTCTCATGCATTAGGACGTAGTTGTAGTGTATCTCATGTATTCTGACGTAGTTGTAGTGTGTCTCATGCATTAGGACGTAGTTGTAGTGTGTCTTATGCATTAGAACGTAGTTGTAGTGTGCCCCATGCATCTGACGTAGTTATAGTGCGTCTCATGTATTCTGACGTAGTTGTAGTGCGTCTTATAATTTCTGACGTAGTTGTAGTGCGGTATGTTGGTGAGGGGTGGTGTGTGTGGGGTGTTGGTGAGTGGGTTTGTGGGGGTCATTGTTAGGGGTGTTGGTGAGGGAAGATTGTGGAGGTGATGGTGAGGGAAGGTTGTGGGGGTGATGGTGAGGGGTGGTTTGTGGGGGTGTTGGTAAGGGGTTTGTGGGGGGTGTTGGTAAGGGATGGTTGGTGTAGTGTTGGTGAGGATGTCTACCATTTTCGTTCGATAATGACTGGTGTACTGTATATGTTAACCTTATAGACCGTGTACTAACCTAGAGATGCGAACTAAAACGCCGTAATAGTTGTTGAAACAGTAATAATACCATAACCTCAAGAACAACAACAACCTACGGCGCCTTACTTGATCGGGTTGTGTTGTAGTTGTGGGGTCCTCGTGTGATGTAGTACTAAAGGAAGCAATAAAAGCAGTATCTATCCCTCTGATGTACAGTTGCCAGCAAAAGTCCTACCACAGCCCTGCTACACAGGGCTTCCGATGAGATATTTGCCAGAGTATTAAAGGAATGTAAGGAAGAGCTTGTATGCCCTTAGCAAAGTTGTTAAACATGTCCTTAAAAACAGGTGTAGTACCAGAATCCTGAAGGATAGCGAATGTAATACCGATTTTCAAGAAGGGAGATAGATCACTATCCTCTAACTACCGCCCAATCAGTCTAACGTCAATAGTAGGCAAATTACTGGAAGCAATCATTTCAAACTCTATTCGAAATCACCTGGAGAAGCACCGATTGATCAAAGATTCCCAGCATGGCTTCACAAGCGGGCGTTCTTGTCTAACTAATCTATTAACATTCTTTTCATCAGTTTTCGAATCGGTGGACGAGGGGCACAATTATGATGTGGTATATCTCGACTCTAGCAAAGCCTTCGACAGAGTCCCCCACGAAAGACTAATTAGAAAGGTAGAAGCACATGGCATCAAAGGTAATATCCTTAAATGGATCAGGGCGTGGTTACAGGACAGGAAACAGCGAGTGAGCATTAACGGCACTAAATCCCATTGGAGCAACGTCACCAGTGGAGTTCCCCAAGGCTCAGTACTTGGACCATTATTATTTATTATATACATAAACGACATATATATCGGCATAGACAGCAACATAAGTAAATTTGCTGATGACACCAAATTAGGCTGTATAATTAAATCTGATGAGGACTCAACAAAACTACAAGAAAATCTAAACAAATTTTTCGAATGGTCTGAAAAATGGCAGATGAAATTCAACGTGGACAAACGTAAAGTACTCAGTATAGGAGATGTAAACAGAGAAACCAGTTACCAGATGAACAACGATGCCATTGAGAAATCCGACTGCGAGAGAGATTTAGGAGTAATGATAAGTAGGAACCTTAAGCCAAGTAAAAAATGTATATTTGCTCGAAACAAGGCGAATAAAGTACTTGGGTTCATACAAAGGAGTGTTGGTAACAAGACTAGCGGGGTCATCCTAAAACTATATCTTGCGCTTGTGAGACCTCACTTGGATTACGCAATTCAATTCTGGTTACCTTATTACAGAGTACAGAGACAGGTTAAAGCATCTTAATTTGCACTCCCTCGAGAGACGTAGAGTGAGAGGCGATATGATAGAGGTATATAAATGGAAGTCAGGGCTGAACAAAGGGGACATTACAAAGGTACTCAAACTATCCAACCAAGAACAAACTCGTAACAATGGTTTTAAATTAGACGAATTTAGATTTAGGCGCGAAATAGGTAAACACTGGTTTGGTAACATAGGTTGGGTGCTCATATGAGCAGTAGGGGTTGGGTGTAAATGGGACTGCCCAGTATGGGCCAATAGGCCCGCTGCAGTTTCCTCCAGTCTTATGTTCTTATGAGACTGTCCCCTACGTGCGAGAGGACAGAGTCGAAATTCCCTTTTCTTTTGGGGGTATAACGGTCGGTCCGCGGCCTTTCCCGATTCACTAGTTTTTACTAATGCAATAGGAGGCAGAGGACCCGAAAACCCGGACTAAAACGAAATGGGAAAAACTCACTCCTCCTCAACCCCGCTGTAACAAACACTTAATGTGTTGTGCAGGTCGAGGTGAGGTGGTGCGATGTGTACCAAGAGTGAGGGTCACCGGGCAGGACATAGGGCGCTCTGGTGCCTGGTCACGACGCTCACCACGCCACCGCCATCACACCGAGGTTCCGGGAACTGATTCATTCATATCAATAGTTAAGTACAGTGACGCTGCCAGTTACGAGATGTCCACGTCTTCGCCCAACCACAGCTTGGTCATGTCTACAGCTTGGCCATGTTTACAGTTTCATGTCTACAGCTTGGCCATGATTACAGCATCATGTCTACAGTTTGGCCATGTTTACAGCGTCATGTCCACAGCTTGGCCATATCTACAGCTTGGCCATATCTACACAGCTTGGCCATGTTCACAGCGTCTTGTCCATAACTTGGCCATGTTCACAACCTGACCACATCTACAGCTTGGGCAAGTCCACAACCTTTCCACGTCCACAACACGGCCATATCATAGCTTGGCCATATCATAGCTTGGTCATGTCTAGAGCTTGGCCATATCCACAACCTAACCAAGTCCACAACTTGGCTATGTGTACAGCTTGGCCATGTCCACAACCTGACCAACTCCATAGCTTAGTCATGTCCACAACTTAGCCATATCTACAGCCTGGTCATATCTATAATCAGGCCATGTACACAACCTGACCACGTTTGCAGCTTGGCCATGTCGCCAATTAAGTCTGGCCATATGAAGAGACTGGCTGTGACTTCAGGCTGACAATGATCACATAGTAATGGCTACAGTTTAGCTTCAGGTGTACATATATATTAGCCTTATATATAGCTGCAACTTTTTTATAGCTTCGCCTTATCTATAGCTACACTTTATAGCTTCACCGTATTTATAGCTTCACCATATTTATAGCTTCACCATATTTATAGCTTCACCATATTTATAGCTTCATTATTTATAGCTTCACCATATTTATAGCTTCACCATATTTATAGCTTCACCATATTTATAGCTTCACATTATTTATAGCTTCACTGTATTCATAGCTACCTTATTTATAGCTTCACCATATTTATAGTTTCACCTTATTTATAGCTTCACCATATTTATAGTTTCACCTTATTTATAGCTTCACCGTATTTATAGCTTCACCTTATTTATAGCTTCACCATATTTATAGTTTCACCTTATTTATAGCTTCACCATATTTATAGTTTCACCTTATTTATAGCTTCACCGTATTTATAGCTTCACCTTGTTTATAGCTTCCCCATATTTATAGTTTCACCTTATTTATAGCTTCACCGTATTTATAGCTTCACCTTATTTATAGCTTCACCATATTTATAGTTTCACCTTATTTATAGCTTCACCGTATTTATAGCTTCACCGTATTTATAGCTTCACCGTATTTATAGCTTAACCTTATTTATAGGTTCACTGTATTTATAGCTTCACCTTATTTATAGCTTCCCCATATTTATAGCTTCACCTTATTTATAGCTTCACTGTATTCATAGCTACCATATTCATAGCTTCACCACATTTGTCGTTTTTAGAGTGTACACAGGCTGCCTGGGTCTATAATTAATCTGACCGTATACACTCCCTCACTAACTATAATCTGGCCGTATACACAACCTTCCCTACTAACTATAATCTGGCCGTATACACAACCTTCCCTACTAACTATAATCTGCCCGTATACACAACCCTCCCTACTAACTATAATCTGGCCGTATACACAACCCTCCCTACTAACTATAATCTGACCGTATACACAACCCTCCCTACTAACTATAATCTGGCTGCATGCATCCTCCCTCCCCCCCCAGGGCTATAATCTGACCGTATACACAACCCCTCCAACTAACTATTATAATCTGGCCGTATGCATCCTCCCTCCCCCCCCTAGCTATAATCTGGACCGTATACACAACCCTCCATTAACTATAATCTGCTGCATATCCTACCCCCTAGCTATAATCTGACCGTACAACCCTCCCTTTACTAACTATAATTCGCCGTATGCATCCCATCCCCTAGCTATAATTCGACCGTATACACAACCCTCAACTAACTATAATCTGCCGTATGCACCTCCTCTGTAGCTATAACCCGAATGTACACACAACCCCTCCCATTAATCTTATATCCGCCGTATGCATCCTACCCCCCCTAGCTATAATCTGACCGTATACACAACCCTCCCTACTAACTATAATCTGGCCGTATACACAACCCTCCCTACTAACTATAATCTGACCGTATACACAACCCTCCCTACTAACTATAATCTGGCCGTATACACAACCCTCCCTACTAACTATAATCTGGCCGTATACATCCTCTCTCCTCCCCACCCCCCACTAGCTATAATCTGGCCGTACCACATCTCAGTCCACACCGCCATACCTAAAACTCTACAGCATTATCCGACTGTCAGTAGAGGTGATTATTATATGCCGTGACGGTATTGTATTTTGCTTAACGGCTACAGTAGTTCAGATGCTTATGTGTGTAAAATGAACCTAACCTAACCCCACCAGAGGTAGTGTTAAGGGTGTTTAATCATCAGGTGAAATAAACTATGGGGGTCTAATCTTCATGTGATCCCTTAACACCATATAGTTTGCTCTCTTTTCCTGACATAGATTTTATAGTACCCAGATATCATTGTTTGCCAGAGCGTGTTGGTGGTGATGTTATCCTTGGACCGTAATAGCAGAGTACTGTATTTGCTTTAGTATAATTGATCAACCAGGTGCTATTGTAAAGATATTATCAACTGTAGCATGTAAGGTGATTACATGCTAAGATAGCATAAAACACACACACACACACACAGCTGTTACACAAAAAAATTAACAGGTAGGAACAGGTAAGATAAACACTTCGTCAGGAGGAACGCAGCAATCATCCCATGCAGCCGTACAGGTGATGGCGTAGTGTGGAGAGAGATATAGGACACGGCAACCTGCAGGGGACACCAGAAGATTACAGCGTGTGTGTGTGTGTGTGTGTGTGTGTGTGTAAGTAAATAATAATAATAATGATAATAATAATTAACGGTTTATTGGAAAAGTTCTGCAGCCCGAAGGCTGAAAATATACATTGGACAAAAATGACTTATTACATACAAAGACATGGGGTGGGTGGGTCGTTTAACAAAAGCTTTCATTATTGAAAGGAGAAGGAATAATGATTGAACATACAAATTATTATAGTTTACAGTTGATGACCCGGGCCTGGACTGGTCATGGAGACACCAGGTGGTGTGGTGTTCACGTGGTGTAGTAACTCGTCCTCGGGTGTTGATATGAAAGACCTCACGTGTATGTGTGCGTATAGATTTATTCGTTTTGTTTATCATAGATTACAATCATAACTAATTTTATGGTCCTTTCGTTCCCTCTCTATAGATTTTCATAATTTTGTTTGGTCTTTATTATTATTATTATTGTTTTTATCTTTTTTATTTGGGGGGGTGGGGGTGTTATTCTCTCTCTCTCTCTCTCTCTCTCTCTCTCTCTCTCTCTCTCTCATCCAGATATGTATATTTGACTGAAATACTTTTAATCTCTTCATGAACTTTTATTACAATACTGTAATTATAACTTGAACGTCGTATTAGAGGTTTAATTTATAAAGTGACTTATCAGAAGGAGAGAAATGACTGCACTGGACAATCCCTCGAGTGACGTCTCAGATTCCTAGTTAAATCTCATACATTGTCTTCTCTTAAGGGAACTTCCAGTATGTATACAGTCAGGGTCAAAAGTTCGTTCCATCCCATTATGAAGCAGCATCGACCCCAAATGAGACAACAGTCAGTTCGGAGACTCATTCTCGCGACTCGGTTTTACCACAGGAGCGAACTTTTATCCATGACTGTATTTTATTCATTTTTATTTTTTGATGAGAATAAAATCTTGGCGTACTATTTGCATGTTTTAGCATTTATTTATTTATTTATTTATTTATTTATTTATTTATTTTTTTTTTTTGGGGTGGGGTGGGGGGTGTATGAAGGTTTGTCATTAATTCTGGACTTAAACCTTATGATGGGAGTGCTTAAGAAAAGTATGTTACCTCAGTAGTTTTTTCTTTTGATAATTGCAGAATTTAAACACCATCATTTGAGAGCCGCTTCAGCGCTTAATGCATTGAGTGACGTCATCAGCCACTCGAGTTTGTCAGAAATTTAACCCCTTGAGTACGATGACTTAACCCCTTGAATATTTGAGGAATAAGTCGTCATACTCAAGCGGTTAAGTCATCGTACTCGTGTCGTTAAGTCATCGTACTTGTGTCGTTAAATCATCATACTCGTGTCGTTAAATCACCATACTCATATATTTAAGTCATCGTTATTCAAGGTGTTGAGTCACAGTACTTATGGGTTAAGTCTTCGTACTCAAGGGGTTGATGACGTCACAACAGTCATTAAGCGCTGAAGCGGCTTTCAAGGTTTGGTTAAGTTAGGTTAGGTTTGGTTTGGCTAGGTTTGGTTAGGCTAGGTTTGGTTAGGCTAGGTTTGGTTAGGCTAGGTTTGGTTAGGTTAGGTTAGGTTAGAATTACACAGAACATTATGTAATTTGCTGATGTTTTAAGCTATTGGACTTTAATTGGGCTTTATTATATATAAGAGGTTAACAGTTATTTGTTTCACACAGTTATCTGGATTCTGGTAAGGCCTTTCCTTAAAGTGGTATCAACAGATGTCTTTGAGCTGGTTTTTATCCCTGAGTGTGTGTCCTTTAGAGGCACAGACGAACTTGTTGGTTGGTTGTGCTCGCTGGACGACAGGTGGAAGGCTGCCGGTCACACCTGCACCAGCTCACATACTCAACCTGTAGAAGAAGTAATTGTCTTGTTGTTCTATAGTGGATGTTTGATGTTTTTCAGATGTTTATAGTAGGAGTCACAGATGGTGTAAACAGAGTAACGATCAGTACAACAACCGATTTACCAAAGTGTACTATTTATACACACAAAATACATATGTAAACATGTATTTTGTTATTGTGATTTCTTCTGAGATATCATAACAGTGATAAAGACCGCTTAATATTCCTGATGTTGGGATAATTGTTTGTCTTATGCGTACGGATGTTACTGCTGTCTACACACACACACACACACACACACCATATTAACAAACGTGTATACACTGTACATGGCGCGTCTTCACGATACTGTATATAGACAGGTAGCATCAAGTGTTGTGTTGCGCAGCAGAGACGACTGAGGGGTCACACGGGTCCCAGTTTTAGGTCCTGATTATAAAAGGACTTCATCGTACCTAGGACTAGGACGGATTAGAATTAAGGACCTACTAGGATCTTGGTAGGTTAGGTTAGGTTAGGTTAGGTTGGAGTCTATGTGGACTGGGCCCGTTTAAACAATCACCCACACAACCACCAGACCAGGGCCACAGCAAGACCGTAAAGTGTAAAGAAAACAAAAAAGTTGACTCATATATTAAAAATGTCTACACAATGACAAATATCGCCTCTTAATCATTATTTTTTGAGTCTGACCACACGATAAAACCCTCGAGTGTCTGATAAAGGTTCTCCAGATACCGCTGACAACACGATATGGCCATTAAAACCCAGCGGGGGGGGGGGTGGTAGTGACTCAATGTGGCCTGGCATTTTTTTTTTTACGGGGATTAGCCCACCCAGGCACAGGTCACTGACCCACATCGGACACTAAGGTGTGTCGTGTTCCCTCTCCCTCCCCCCCCCACCTGTCTGTTACTGTGACTCCCCAAAACCTCACGCTGTTGCTTGTTACTGGTACCAGGCTCTTGATAGTAATGTCAGTTAATCCTTGCTTTATTTTTATATCACTAAGGCTTATTACTCTCTCTCTCTCTCTCTCTCTCTCTCTCTCTCTCTCTACTACCACCACGTGATGGCCGGAATCCACAACAAATACTAGATTCTCTGTTCCTTTAATGTGTTATTCGTCTTTTCTTACTGATGTGAAGGATGTGTTGTGTTGTAGCTCCGTTAATGGTTCAAGGTCCTCATGGTATCACTCTAGTTTAATATCTGTCTCGCTTCCCATCATATAGAGTCACCCATCACCAGCCTGTTCTAACTGTCCGTCCCACCACTTAGCATCACCCATCACCAGCCTGTTCTAACTGTCCGTCCCATCACTTAGCATCACCCATCACCAGCCTGTTCTAACTGTCCGTCCCACCACTTAGCATCACCCATCACCAGCCTGTTCTAACTGTCCGTCCCATCACCAGCCTGTTCTAACTGTCCGTCCCATCACTTAGCATCACCCATCACCAGCCTGTTCTAGCTGTCCGTCCCATCACTTAGCATCACCCATCACCAGCCTGTTCTAACTGTCCGTCCCATCACTTAGCATCACCCATCACCAGCCTGTTCTAGCTGTCCTTCCCACCACTTAGCATCACCCATCACCAGCCTGTTCTAGCTGTCCGTCCCACCACTTAGCATCACCCATCACCAGCCTGTTCTAACTGTCCGTCCCACCACTTAGCATCATCCATCACCAGCCTGTTCTAACTGTCCGTCCCATCACTTAGCTTCACCCATCACCAGCCTGTTCTAACTGTCCGTCCCACCACTTAGCATCACCCATCACCAGCCTGTTCTAGCTGTCCGTCCCACCACTTAGCATCACCCATCACCAGTAGGGTGTGTCAATTTAGGGGGTGAACTGGCTAAATTGAAAATCGAGTAATTTGGTAGCAATTTATTGTAGTCTTAAGCATGCAAAACAATATTCTGGCATAAATTTTTTTTTATAATAAGTCCTACCTACATCAAATGGATTTTTAAATGTACATATTTGTGAATTTATAACATAACCAGCGTTTGCACACATGTTACTGTTTCAAGTTTCAAATTATTATATTTTATTATCCGTAGTCTATTTGAAAGTAACCAATGCCTTCATACTCTCTTTGCTTTGGTTTCTTGTCATCAGTAGTCTGCTTGTTATTTGTGCTTTGATGTAACCTTCTCGCCTCTCGTGGCTGTAAACATGGCC
>NW_024732374.1:0-14413 GCF_018991925.1 Homarus americanus | reverse complement strand
GTGAGTCAGAGGTGTACCTGGGAGTGTCAGAGGTGTACCTGGGATGTCAGAGGTGTACCTGGGAGTGTTAGCGGTGTACCTGGGAGTGTCTGAGGTGTACCTGGGAGGTCAGAGGTGTACCTGGGAGGTGAGAAGTGCACCTGGGAGTGTCGGAGTTGTACCTGGGAGTGTCGGAGGTGTACCTGGGTGAGTCAGAGGCTACCTGGGAGTGTCAGAGGTGTACCTGTGAGTGTCGGAGGTGTACCTGGGAGTGTTAGCGGTGTACCTGGGAGTGTCTGAGGTGCACCTGGGAGTGTCAGAGGTGTGCTTGGGAGTGTCAGAGGTGTGTATGGGAGTGTCAGAGGTGCACTTGGGAGTGTCACAGGTGCACCTGGGAGTGTCTGAAGGTACCTGGAGGTCAGGAGGTGTACCTGGGAGGTCAGAGGTGCACTGGGAGTGTCAGAGGTACCAGGAATGTCAGGAGTACCTGGGAGTGTCAGAGGTGTACCTGGGAGTGTCAGAGGTGTACCTGGGAGGTCAGAGGTGTACCTGGGAGGTGAGAAGTGTACCTGGGAGGCCAGCGGTGTACCTGAGTGTCTGAGGTTTACCTGGGAGGTCAGAGGTGTGCCTGGGAGTGTCAGGAGGTGCACTTGAGGTCACAGGTGCACCTGGGAGTGTCTGAGGTGTACCTGGGAGGTCTGAGCTGTACCTGGGAGTGTCTGAGGTATACCTGGCAGTGTCCTGAGGTGTACCGGCAGTGTCAGCGGTGTACCTGGGAGGTCAGCGGTGCACCTGAAGTGTCAGAGGTGTACCTGGGAGGTCAGAGGAGTACCTGGGAGCGACAAAGTAGTACCTGGGAGTGTCAGAGGTGAACTGGTAGTGTCAGTGGTGTACCTGGGAGTGTCAGAGGTGTACCTGGGAGGCTCATTGGTGTGCCTGGGAGTGTCAGAGGTGAACCTGGAACTGTCAGAGGTGTACCTGGGAGGCTGGCAGGTGTTCCTGAGTGTCAGAGGTATACCTGGGAGTGTCTGGGGTGTACCTGGGAGGTCAGAGGTGTCTGGGAGTATCCTGGGGTGTACCGGAGTGTCAGAGGTGTACCTGGGAGTGTCAGGGTGTACCTGGGAGTGTCTGAGGTGTACCTGGAGTGTCAGAGGAGTACCTGAATGTCAGAGGTGAATCTGGGAGTGTCTGGGATAATCTGGGAGTGACAGAGGTGTACCTGGGAGTGTCAGAGGTGTACCTGGGAGTGTCAGAGGTGTAACTGGGAGTGCCAGAGGTGTACCTGGGAATGTCAGAGGTGTACCTGGGAGTGTCTGAGGTGTATCTGGGAGTGTCTGAGGTGTACCTGGGAGTGTCTGAGGTGTACCTGGGAGTGTCAGGGGTGAACCAGGGAATGTAAGAGGTGTACCTGAGTGTCAGATGTGTACCTGGGAGTGTCGGAGGTACCTGGGAATGTCAGATGTGTACCTGAGAGTGTCAGGAGGTGTACCAGGGAGTGTCAGGGATGAACCAGGGAGGCCAGGAGGTGAACCAGGGGAGGGGTCTGGAGGTGCACCTGGGAGCATCGGAGGTGTACCTGGGAGTATCGGAGGTGCAAATCTGGAGTGCTCAGAGGTGGTACCAATGAGTGTCAGTGGAGTACCTGGGAGTGTCAAGGTGTACCTGGGAGGAATGGAAGTGCACCTGGGAAATGACCAGAAGTGGGCAATCTGGGAGTGACAGAGGTGTACCTGGGAGTGTCAAAGGTGTACCTGGGAGTGTCAGAGGTGTACCTGGGAGTGTGGAGAAGTGTACCTGGGAGGGTCGGAGGTACCTGGGAGTGTCGGAGGTGTACCTGGGAGAGTCAGAGGTGAACCTGGGAGGCCAGGAGGTGTACCTGGGAGGCATGTGTACCTGGGAGGTCTGGAGGTGTACCTGCTGGCAGTGTCAGAGGTGTGCTTGGGTGTGCACAGGAGGTGTGTCTGAGGCCATTGTGCACTTGAGGCCGCCAGGTGCAATCTGGGAGTGTCTGAGGTGTACCTGGAGGTCTGAGCTGTACCTGGGAGTGTCTGAGGTATACCTGGCAGTGTCTGTGCTGCACCTGGCAGCAACAGAGGTGTACCCAGAGTGTCTAGCTGCACCCTGTGAGCTGCCGCTGAGCACCTGGGAGCGTCAGTGGTGTCTGGGAGGTCAGGGGTGCACCTGAGAATGTCATTGGTGCACCTGGGAGTGTCAGAGGTGTATCGTCAGAGGTGCACCTGAGTGTCAGAGGTGTACCTGGGAGTGTCAGAGGAGCACCTGTGAGCGTCAAAGGAGTCCTGGGAGTGTCAGCAAACCTGGTAGTGAGTGGTGTACTTGGGAGTGTCAGAGGTGTACCTGGGAGGTCATTGGTGTGCCTGGGAGTGTCAGAGGTGAAGCTGGAAGTGTCAGAGGTGTACCTGGGAGTGTCGGAGGTGTACCTGGGAGTGTCAGAGGTGCAAATTTGGGAGGTGGAGAAGTGTACCTGGAGTAAGTCGGAGGTGTACCTGGGAGTGTCGGAGGTGTACCTGGGTGAGTCTGAGGTAAAATTTGGGAGTGCTGGGAGGTGTACCTGGGAGTGTCAGCGTGTACCTGGAGTGTCTGAGCCTTTCCTGGGAGTGTCAGAGGTGTGCCTGGAGTGTCAGAGGTGCACTTGGGAGTGTCACAGGTGCACCTGGGAGTGTCTGAGGTGCAATCTTGGAGTGTCTGAGCTGTAAATTGGGAGTGTCTGAGGTATAACTGGCAGTGTCAGAGGTGTACCTGGGAGTGTCAGAGGAGTACCTGGGAGCGTCAAAGGAGTACCTGGGAGTGTCAGGGGTGTACCTGGTAGTGTCAGTGGTGTACCAGGGAGTGTCAGAGGTGTACCTGGGAGTGTCAGAGGTGCACCTGGGAGTGTCTGAGGTGTACCTGGGAGTGTCTGAGGTTAACCTGGGAGTGTCTGAGGTGTACCTGGGAGTGTCAGAGTTGTACCTGGGAGTGTCAGAGGTGTACCTGGGAGTGCCAGAGTTGTACCTAGGAGTGTCAGTGGTGTACCTGGGAGTGACAGGTGTGTACCATGGAGTGTCAGAGTTGTGCCTGGGGGTGTCAGAGGTGTACCTGAGAGTGCCTGAGGTGTACCTGGGAGTGTCAGTTGTGCACCTGGGAGTGTCTGGAGTGTACCAGGGAGTGTCAGAGGTGTACCTGGGAGTGTCGGAGGTGTACCTGGGAATATCGGAGGTGTACCTGGGAGTGTGAGAAGTGTACCTTGGAGTGTGGGAGGTGTACCTGGGAGTGTCAGAGGTTTACCTGGGAGTATCAGAGGTGTACCTGGGAGTATCGGAAGTGTACCTGGGAATATCGGAGGTGTACCTGGGAATATCGGAGGTGTACCTGGGAGTGTCTGAGGTGTACCTGGGAGTGTCTGAGGTGTACCTGGGAGTGTCAGGGGAGAACCAGGGACTGTAAGAGGTGTACCTGGGAGTGTCAGAGGTGTACCTGGGAGTGTCAGAGGTGTACCTGGGAGTGTCGGAGGTGTTCCTGAGAGCGTCAGAGGTGTACCTGGGAGTGTCAGAGGTGTGCCTGGCAGTGTCAGAGGTGTATCTGGGGGTGTCTGAGGTGTACCTGGGAGTGTCGGAGGTGTACCTGTGAATGTCAGAGGTGTACCTGCAGGCTTGGGGTGAACCAGGGAATGTAAGAGGTGTACCTGGGAGTGTCAGATGTGTACCTGGGAGTGTCGGAGGTGTACCTGGGAATGTCAGAGGTGTACCTGAGAGTGTCAGAGGTGTACCAGAGAGTGTCAGGGATGAACCAGGGAGTGTCAGAGGTGAACCAGGGAGTGTCTGAGGTGTACCTGTGAGTATCGGAGGTGTACCTGGGAGTATCGGAGGTGTACCTGGGAGTGTCAGAGGTGTACCAGTGAGTGTCAGTGGAGTACCTGGGAGTGTCAAAGGTGTACCTGGGAGTATCGGAAGTGTACCTGGGAATATCAGAAGTGTACCTGGGAGTGCCAGAGGTGTACCTGGGATTGTCAAAGGTGTACCTGGGAGTGTCAGATGTGTACCTGGGAGTGTGAGAAGTGCACCTGGGAGGGTCGGAGGTGTACCTGGGAGTGTCGGAGGTGTACCTGGGAGAGTCAGAGGTGTACCTGGGAGTGTCAGAGGTGTACCTGGGAGTGTTAGCGGTGTACCTGGGAGTGTCTGAGGTGTACCTTGGAGTGTCAGAGGAGTACCTGGGAAGGTCAGAGGTGAATCTGGGAGTGTCTGGGGTGTACCTGGGAGTGTCAGTGGAGTACCTGGGAGTGTCAAAGGTGTACCTGGGAGTATCGGAAGTGTACCTGGGAATATCAGAGGTGTACCTGGGAGTGCCAGAGGTGTAGGAAGTGCCAGGAGGTGCCTGAGTGTCAGATGTGTACGTGGGAGTGTCTGGGGTGTACCTGGGAGTGTCTGAGTTAACCGGAGTGTGAGGTGTACCTGGGAGTGTCAGAGTTGTACCTGGGAGTGTCAGAGGTGTACCTGGGAGTGCCAGAGTTGTACCTAGGAGTGTCAGTGGTGTACCTGAAGTGACAGGTGTGTACCATGGAGTGTCAGAGTTGTACCTGGTGTCAGAGGTGTAGCTGAGAGTGCCAGAGGTGTACCTGGGAGTGTCAGTTGTGCCTGGGAGTGTCTGGTGTACCAGGGAGTGTCAGAGGTGTACGCGGAGTGTCGGAGGTGTACCTGGGAATATCGGAGGTGTACCTGGGAGTGTGAGAAGTGTACCTTGGAGTGTGGGAGGTGTACCTGGGAGTGTCAGGTGTACCGGAGTGTCAGAGGTTTACCGAGTATCAGGGTGTACGGAGTATCGGAAGTGTACCTGGGAATATCGGAGGTGTACCTGGGAATATCGGAGGTGTACCTGGGAGTGTCTGAGGTGTACCTGGGAGTGTCTGAGGTGTACCTGGGAGTGTCGGGGAGAACCAGGACTGAGAGGTGTACCTGGGAGTGTCAGAGGTGTACCTGGGGTGTCAGAGGTGTACCTGGGAGTGTCGGAGGTGTTCTAGACGTCAGAGGTGTACCTGGGAGTGTCAGAGGTGTACCTGGGAGTGTCAGATTGTACCTGGGAGTGTCTGGGGTGTACCTGGGTGTCTGAGGTGTACCTGGGAGTGTCTGAGGTGTACCTGGGAGTGTCAGAGGTGAACAGGGAATGTAAGAGGTGTACCTGGGAGTGTCAGATGTGTACCTGGGAGTGTCGGAGGTGTACCTGGGAATGTCAGAGGTGTACCTGAGAGTGTCAGAGGTGTACCAGGGAGTGTCAGGGATGAACCAGGGCGTGTCAGAGGTGAACCAGGGATTGTCTGAGGTGTACCTGTGAGTATCGGAGGTGTACCTGGGAGTATCGGAGGTGTACCTGGGAGTGTGAGAAGTGCACCTGGGAGGGTCGGAGGTGTACCTGGGAGTGTCGGAGGTGTACCTGGGAGAGTCAGAGGTGTACCTGGGAGTGTCAGAGGTGTACCTGGGAGTGTCAGAGGTGTACCTGGGAGTGTCTGAGAGGTGTACCTGGGAGTGTCAGAGGTGTGCTTGGGAGTGTCAGAGGTGTGTCTGGGAGTGTCAGAGGTGCACTTGGGAGTGTCAGAGGTGTATCGTCAGAGGTGTACCTGAGTGTCGGAGGTGTACCTGGGAATGTCAGAGGAGTACCTGGGAGTGTCCGGAGGCTGTACCTGGGAGTGTCTGAGGTGTACCTGGCAGTGTCTGAGATGTACCTGGCAGTGTCAGTGTACCTGGGAGTGTCAGAGTGTACCTGGGCGTCAAAAGTACCTAAGAAAGTGTCACAGTAGTGTCAGTGGTGTACGAGTATCAAGGTGTACCTGAAATATCAGTGTTGTACCTGAGTGTCAGAGGTGTATCGTCAGAGGTGTACCAGTGTCAGAGGTGTACCTGGGAGTGTCAGAGAGTACCTGTGAGCGTCAAAAGTAATAAAAGGTGTGCCTGGTAGTGTCCAGTGGTGTACTTGGGAGTGTCAGAGGTGTACCTGGGAGTGTCATTGTTGTGCCTGGGAGTATCAGAGGTGAACCGGAAGTGTCAGAGGTGTACCGGGAGTGTCGGAGGTGTTCCTGAGAGCGTCAGAGGTGTACCTGGGTGTCAGAGGTGTACCAGGAGTGTGAATGTGTACCTGGGAGTGTCTGGGGTGTACAGGAGTGTCTGAGGTGTACGGAATGTCTGATGTGTACCTGGGGTGTCAGGGGAGAACCAGGGACTGTAAGAGGTGGCACCTGGGGTGTCAGAGGTGGTACCTGGGAGTGTCAGAGGTGTACCTGGGAGTGTCGGAGGTGTACCTGGGAGTGTCAGAGGTGTACCTGGGAGTGTCAGAGGTGTACCTGGGAGTGTCAGAGGTGTACCTTGGAGTGCCAGAGGTGTACCAGGGAGTGTCAGTGGAGTTCCTGGGAGTGTCAAAGGTGTACCTGGGAGTATCGGAGGTGTACCTGGGAATATCGGAGGTGTACTTGGGAGTGCAAGAGGTGTACCTGGGAGTGTCAGAGGTGTACCTGGGAGTGTCAGATGTGTACCTGGGAGTGTCTGGGGGTGTACCTGGGAGTGTCTGAGGGTGACCTGGGAGTGTCAGATGGTCACCTGATGTGTCAGAGGTGTACATGGGAGTGTCTGGGGTGTACACCAGGGAGTGTCAGAGGTGTACCTAGGGTCTAGGTTGTACCTCAGGTGTCAGAGGTGTACCTAGAGTGTCAGGGTGTACCTGGAGTGTAAGGAGGTGTACCTGGAGTGTCTCAGGTGTACCTGGGAGTGTCAGATGAGTACCTGGAATGTCAGAGTGTACCTGGGAGTGTCAGAGGTGTACCTGGGAGTGTCAGAGGTGTACCTGTGAGTGTCGGAGGTGTACCTGGGAGTGTCAGAGGTGTACCTGGGAGTGTAGGTGTACCAGGGGTGTCAGTGGAGTTCCTAGGCGTGTCAAGGTGTACCTGGGAGTATCGGAGGTGTACCTGGGGTGTCCGAGGTGTACCTGGGAGTGTCACAGGTGTACCTGGGAGTGTCAGAGAGTGTACCTGGCAGTGTGAGGTGTACCTGGGAGGTGTCAGAGACACCTGGTAGTGTCAGAGGTGTACCTGGGAGTGTCAGAGGTGTACCTGGGAGGAGTCAGAGTGTACCTGGGAGTGTCAGAGGTGTACCAGGGAATGTCAGTGGAGTACCTGGGAGTGTCAGAGGTGTAACTGGGAGTGTCAGAGTGTACCTGGGAGTGTCAGAGGTGTACCTGGGAGTGTGAAGTGTACCTGAGAGTGTCGGAGGTGTACACCGGGAGTGTCAGAGGTGTACCTGGGAGAGTCAGAGGTGTACCTGGGAGTGTCAGAGGTGCCTGGGAGTGTCAGCAGGTGTACCAGGGTGTCTATGGTGGCTACCGGAGTGTCAGAGGTGTGCCTGGGAGTGTCAGAGGGTGCACCCTGGGAGTGTCACAGGTGCACCTGGGAGGGTCTGAGGTGGCAACTGGGAGTGTCAGAGGCTGTACTGGGAGTGTCTGAGGTGGTAACTAGCTGTGTCTGAGGTGTACCGGGCAGTGTCAGCAGTGGTGTACCTGGGAGTGTCAGCAGTATACCTGGAAGTGTCAAGGTGTACCACCAGGAGTGTCAGAGGTTTACCTGGGAGTATCAGAGGTGTACCTGGGAGTATCGGAATATTACCTGGGAATATGGAGGTGTACCCGAGAATATCAGTGTACCTGGGAGTGTCTGAAGGTGTACCTGGGAGTGTCAGGGGTGCACCAGGGTGTCAGGGAGAACCAGGGACTGTAAGAGGTGTACCTGGGAGTGTCCAAGAGGTGTGGGAGGTGTCAGAGGTGTACCTGGGAGTGTCCCGGAGGTGTTCCAAAGCGTCAGAGGTGTACACAGGGAGTGTCAGAGTTGTACCTGGGAGTGTCAGATGTGTACCAATTGTCTGGGGTGCCTGGGAGTGTCACAAAGTGGCCATACCTGGGAGTGTCACGAGGTGTACCTGGGGTGTCTGAGGTGTACAGGGAATATCAAGGAAGTGTACACAAATTGTCAGAATGTGTACCTGAGAGTGTCGGAGGTGTACACCTGGGAATGTCAGAGGTGTACCTGAATCTATAGAAGTGTCAGCCAAGAGCCTTATACAAAGCCTTCAAAGGTACACCCATGCTCAAAAGTATATCATCAAGAGTGTACCCAGAGTACTCCAGAAAGCCTACACAAAAGAAAGTGTCAGAAACACAAAGTATAGCTTGCCACAGAGTGTACAAGGGTGTACCTGGTAGTGTCTGAGGTGTACCTGGCAGTGTCGAGGTGTACCTGGAAGTGTCAGGGTGACCTGGGAGGCGTCAAGGTACCTGGAAGTGTCAGAGGTGTACCTGGTAGTGTCAGTGGTGTACCTGGGAGTATCAAGAGGTGTACCTGAAAGGATCATCATTGGTGTACCTGGGAGTGTCAGAGGTGTATCGTCAGAGGTGTACCTGAGTGTCAGAGGGTGTACCTGGGAGTGTCAGAGGGTACCTGTGAGCGTCAAAGGTACCTGGGAGTGTCAAGAGTGTGCCTGGTAGTGTCAGTGGTGTGCCTGGGAGTGTCAGGGTGTACCTGGGAGTGTCATTGTTGTGCCTGGGAGTGTCAGGAGGAACCTGGAAGTGTCAGAGGTGTACCTGGGAGTGTCGGAGGTGTTCCAAAGCGTCAGAGGTGTACCTGGGAGTGTCAGGGTAGCCTGGGAGTGTCAGATGTGTACCTGGGAGCCATGCAGGGTGTACCTGGGAGTGTCTGAGGTGTACCTGGGAGTGTCACAGTGTGTACCTGGGAGTGTCAGGGAGAACAAGACTGTAAAGTGTACCTAAGTGTCAGAGAGGTGTACCTGGGAGTGTCAGAGAGTGTACCTGGGTGTCGGAGGTGTACCTGGGAGTGTCGGAGAGGTGTACACAAGTGTGTCAGAGGTGTACCTGGGAGTGTCAGAGGGTGTACATGCAGGTGCCAGAAGGTGTACCAGGGAGTGTCAGTGGAGTTCTGGGAGTGTCAAGGTGTACCCGGGAGTATCGGAGGTGTACGGGAATATCGGAGTGTACTTGGGAGTGCAAAAGTGTACCTGGGAGTGTCAGAGGTGTACCTGGGAGTGTCAGATGTACCTGGGAGTGTGGGGTGGCCCGGGAGTGTCTGAGGTGTACACGGGAGTGTCAGATGAGTACCCAGGTGTGTCAAGGTGTACATGGGAGTATGCAGGGTGTACCTGGGAGTGTCAGAGGTGTACACGGGAGTGTCTGGGTGTACCTCGGAGTGTCAGAGGTGTACCTGAGTGTCTGGGGAATGACCTGGAGTGGGGGTGTGCACGGAGGTGTCTCAGGTGGCCTGGGAGTGTCAGATGATACCAGGAATGTCAGAGGTGTACCTGGGAGTGTCAGGAGGTGTACCTGCAGGAGTGTCCAGAGGTGTACCTGTGAGTGTCGGAGGTGTACCTGGGAATTGTCAGAGGTACCTGGGAGTGTCAGAGGTGTACCAGGGAGTGTCAGTGGGTTCCTAGGCGTGTCAAGGTGTACCTGGGAGTATCGGAGGTGTACCTGGGAGTGTCCGAGGTGTACCTGGGGTGTCACAGGTGTGCCTGGGAGTGTCAGAGGTGTACCTGACGGTGTCAGAGGTGTACCTGGGGGTGTCAGAGGTGTACCTGGTGAGTGTCAGAGGTGTACCTGGGGTGGCGGAGGTGTACCTGGGAGGGTCCGGAGGTGTACCTGGGAGTGTCAGAGGGTGTCCAGGGAATGTCCAGTGGGTACCAGGGTGTCAGAGTGTAACTGGGAGTGTCAGAGGTGTACCTGGGAGTGTCAGAGGTGTACCTGGGAGTGTGAGAAGTGTACCTGAGAGGTGTCGGAGGTGTGCACAGAGTGTCAGAGGTGTACCTGGGAGAGTCAGAGGTGTACCAAGTGTCAGGTGTACCTGGGAGTGTCAGCGGTGTACCTGGGAGTGTCTATGGTGTACAGGAGTGTCAGAGGTGTGCCTGGGAGTGTCAGGGTACTTGGGAGTGTCACAGGTACTGGGAGAGGCTCTGGTGTAACTCGGAGTGTCTGAGCTGTACCTGGGAGTGTCTGAGGTGTAACTAGCTGTGTCTGAGGGTGTACCGGGCAGTGTCAGCAGTGTACCTGGGAGTGTCAGCGGTATACCCGGAAGTGTCAGAGGTGTACCTGGGGTGCCAGAAGGTGTACCAGGAGTGCAAGGTACACAGGGAGTCAAAGGTGTGCACCGGGAGTGTCAGAGGTGTACCTGGGAGTGTCAGAGGTGTACTTGGGAGTGCAAGAGGTGTACCTGGGAGTGTCAGAGGTGTACCTGGGAGTGTCAGATGTGTACAACCAGGAGTGTCAGGGTGTACGGGAGTGTCAGGGTGTACGCGGAGTGTCAGATGAGTACCTGGGAGTGTCAGAGGTGTACATGAAGTGTCAGGGGTGTACAAGTGTCAAGAGTTGTACCAGTTGTCTGGGTAGCACCTCAGTGTCAGAAGGTGTACCTGGGAGTGTCTAGGGGTACCTGGGAGGTCAAAGGGTGTACCTGGAGTAATCTCAGGTGTACCTGGGAGTGTCAGATGATTACCTGGGAATGTCAGAGGTGTACCGAGTGTCAGAAGGCACTGAGAGGTCAGAGGTGTACCTGGAGTGTCGGAGGTAGCCTGGGAGTGTCAGAGGCCTGGGAGTGTCAGAGGTGTACCAGGGAGTGTCAGTGGAGTTCCTAGGCGTGTCAAGGTGTACCTGGGGTATCGGAGGTGTACCTGGGAGTGTCTGAGGTGTACCTGGAGTGTCACAGGTGTACCTGGGGTGTCAGAGGTGTACCTGGCAGTGTCAGAGGTGTACCTGGGGGGGTGTCAGAGGTGTACCTGGTAGTGTCAGTGTACCTGGGGTGTCAGAGGTGTACCTGGGAGGGTCAGAAGGTGTGTACCTGGGAGTGTCAGAGGTGTACCAGGGAATGTCAGTGGGTACCTGGGGTGTCAGGAGGTGTAACTGGGAGTGTCAGAGGTGGCACCTGGGGTGTCAGGGGTGTACCTGGGAGTGTCAGGAGGTGTACCTGGGGTGTGAGTGTGCCTGAGGAGTGTCGGAGGTGTACCTGGGAGTGTCAGAGGGTGTACCTGGGAGTGTCAGAGGTGTACCTGGGAGTGTCAGAGGTGTACCTGGGAGTGTCAGCGGTGTACCTGGGAGTGTCAGAGGTGTACCTGGGAGTGTCAGAGGTGTGCCTGGGAGTGTCAGAGGTGCACTTGGGAGTGTCACAGGTGTCACCTGGGAAGGGTCTGGTGCAACAGGAGTGTCAGAGGCTGTACCTGGGAGTGTCACAGGGGTGTACCTCTGTGTCTGAGGTGTACCAGGCAGTGTCAGCAGTGTACCTGGGAGTGTCAGTGGTATACCTGGAAGTGTCAGAGGTGTACCTGGGAGTGTCAGAGGTGTGTACCAGGAGTGTCAGGAAGTACCTGGGAGCATCAAAGGCTGGGAGTGTGTAAAGGTGTACCTGTGGCAGTGTCAGTGGTGTACTTGGGAGTGCCAGAGGTGTACCTGGGAGTGTCAGAAGGTGTACCTGGGATTGTCAGGGATGTACCTGGGAGTGTCAGAGGTGTACCTGGGAGTGTGAGATGTGTACCTGGGAGGGTCGGAGGTACCTGGGAGTGTCAGAAGTGTACCTGGGAGAGTCAGAGGTGTACCTGGGAGTGTGGGTGTGTACTGGGAGTGTCAAGGTGGCCTGGGAGTGTCCAGGAGTACCTGGGAGTGTCCAGAGGTGTACCTGGGAGTGTCTGGGGTGTACCTGGGGTGTCTGGGGTGGCCTGGGAGTGTCTGGGGTGTGCACCAGGTGTCAGGGGTGTACCTGGGAGTGTCTGGGGTGTACCTGGGAGTGTCAAGGTGTACGGGAATGTCAGAAGGTGGCCGCAAGGTGTCCGAGAGTACCGGAATGTCAGGTGAATCACAGAGTGTGTCCAGGGTGTACCTGGGAGTGACAGGAGGTGTACCTGGGAGTGTCAGAGGTGTACCTGGGAGTGTCAGAGGTGTACCTGGGAGTGTCAGAGGTGTACCTGGGAATATCACAGAGGTGTACCTGGGAGTGTCTGAGGTGTATCTGCAGTGTCTGAGGTGTACCTGGGAGTTTCAGAGGTGTACCTGGGAGTGTCAGGGGTGAACCTGGGAGTGTAGAGGTGGACCTGGGAGTGTCAGATGTGTACCTGGGGTGTGGAGGAGGTGTACCTGGGAATGTCAGAGGTGTACCACAAGGTATCAAGGATTACCAGGGAGTGTCAGAGGATGAACCAGGGAGTATCGAGGTGAACCAGGGAGTGTCAGAGGTGTACCTGACAGTATCGAGGTGTACCTGGGAGTATCGGGTGTACCTGGGAGTGTCAGAGGTGTACCAGTGAGTGTCCGGTGGGTACGGGAGTGTCAAGGTGGCCTCAGAGTATCGGAAGTGTACCTGGGAATATCAGAGGTGTACCTGGGAGTGCCAGAGGTGTACCTGGGAGTGTCAGAGGTGTACCTGGGAGTGTCAGAGGTGTACCTGGGAGTGTCAGAGGTGTACCTGGGGTGTTGGAGGTGTGCAGCGGAGGTCAGGGTGTACCTGGGGTGTCAGAGGTGTACCTGGGAGTGTTAGAGGTGTGCCCGGGAGTGTCAGAGGTGTCACCTAGGTGTCAGAGGTGTACCTAGGGTGTCAGAGATGTACCTGGGAGTGTCCCGGGAGTTGTACAGGAGTGTCAGGGGGTGACCTGGGAGTGTCAGAGGTGTACCTGGGAGTGTCAGAGGGTGTGGCAGGGTGTCTGAGGTGTACTTGGGGTGTCTGAGGTGTACCTGGGTGTCAGAGGGAACCGGGGTGTAAGACGTGTACCTGGGAGTGTCAGAGGTGTACCAGGGAGTGTCGGATGTGTACCTGGGAGTATCAGAGGTGTACCAGGGAGTGTTAGAGGTGTACATGGGCGTGTCAGAGGTGAACCAGGGAGTGTCGGAGGAGTATCTGGAAGTGTCAGAGGTGTACCTGGAACTATCGGAGGTGTACCTGGGGGTATCGGAGGTGTACCTGGGGGCATCGGAGGTGTAACTGGGAGTATCAGAGGTGTACCTGGGAGTGTCGGAGGTGTTCCTGAGAGTGTCAGATGTATACCTGGGAGTGTCAGCGGTGTACCTGGGAGTGTCAGCGTTGTACCTGGGAGTGTCAGAGGTATACCTGGGAGTGTCAGAGGAGTACCTGGGAGTGTCAGGGGTGTACCTGGGAGTGTCAGGGTGTAACTGGGAGTGTCGGTAGTGTAACTGGGAGTGTCAGAGATGTACCTGGGAGTGTCAGAGGTGTACCTGGGAGTGTCAGGGGTGTACCTGGGAGTGTCGAGGTGTACCTGGGAGTGTCTGAGGTGTACCTGGGAGTGTCATAGTAGTACCTGGGAGTGTCAGGGGTGTGCAGGAGTGTCAGGGGCATGCCTGGGAGTATCAGAGGTGTACCTGGGAGTGTCTGGGTGGCACTCGCAGTGTCAGAGGTGTACCTGGGAGTGTCGGGGTGTACCTGGGAGTGTCAGGGGTGTACCTAGGAGTGTCTGAGTTTACCTGGCAGTGTCAGATGAGTACCTGGAATGTCAGAGGTGTATCTGGGAGTGTCTGGGAGGTGTACCTGGGAGTGTCAGAGGTGACCTGGAAGTGTCAGAGGTGTACCTGGGAGTGTCAGGGGAGAACCAGGGACTGTAAGAGGTGTACCTGGGAGTGTCAGAGGTGTACAGGAGTGTCGGAGGTGTACCTGGGAGTGTCATGAGTGTACCTGGGAGTGTCCAGAGGTGTACCTGGGAGTGTCAGAGGTTGACCTGGGAGTGTCAGAGAGTGTACCCAGGGAGTGTCAGTGAGTTCTGGGAGTGTCAAGGTGTACTTGGGAGTATCGGAGGTGTACCCGGGAATAACGGAGGTACCTGGGAGTGCAGAATTGTACCTGGGAGTGTCGGAGATGTACCTGGGAGTGTCACAGGCATACCTGGGAGAGTGTCACAGTTGTACCTGGCACTGTCAGAGATGTACCTGGGAGTGTCAGAGGTGTACCTGGAAGTGTCAGAGGTGTACCTGGGAGTGTCAGAGGTGTACCTGGGAGTGTCAGAGGTGTACACAAGTGTCAGAGGTGTAAAAGGGAATGTCAGTGGGTACCTGGGATTGTCAGAGGGTGTACCTGGGAGTGTCAGAGGTGACCTGGGAGTGTCCAGGGTGTGCTGGGGTGTGAGAGTGTACCTGGGAGTGTCTGAGCTGTACCAGGGAGTGTCTGAGGTATACCTGGCAGTGTCACGAAGTGTACGGGCAGTGTCAGCGGTGTACCTGGAGTGTGTCAGCGGTTGCAAATTTAGAATGTACCTGGGAGTGTCAGAGGAGTACGGGAGCGTCAAAAGAGTACCTGAAAGTGTCAGGGTGTACCTGGCAGTGTCAGTGGTGCACAGAAGTGTCAGAGGTGTACCTGGAGGAGTGTTGGTGTGCCTGGGGTTTCAGAGGTGAACCTGGAACTGTCAGAGGTGTA
>NW_024732373.1:12500-26692 GCF_018991925.1 Homarus americanus | reverse complement strand
AGCTACGTATTGCTGTGGGGCTGTGATGAGCTTTGGCTAAATAATATTAAAAAGATCAATTTATTATTATGACTTCGTTTTGTTATCTTCGTTTTCACTTTATTTCTCTCAGTTTATTTTCGTTTATCATTTCATTTGTTTATTTCTTTATTTATCACCATTTTTATACATCATCTTTCGCTTCACTGGTTATTTATTTGTGTACATATATTTATTATTCTTGCTATTTTGTCTTATTTTCTATTTATTCTCTTATTATTCACTCGTTTACTTTACCACCAAGTCTTCTCGTCTGACTACTTTTCCTTAGATTAAATTTATTCTGTGTTTTTTTGTTGAAATATCAAGACTTTTTGGTAGATTTCAATGTCTTGAGGTGGTGAACCCAAGAAGAGGCCCCTTAATTATGTTTCTTCTTGTGGTCTTCTTTGTTCTTCTGTTCTTCTTGTTTTTGTTAGTTGTTGTTGGTTTCTCCTTCTGTTACCCTTCCTCCATCACCACTACCTCTACTCCTGTTGTTCCGCCTCATCTCTCCTTGCTCCATCACCACCTCCTTTCTCCTCCTGACTCCCTTCCTTCTCCACTATCACCTCCCCCTTGACTCCTTCCTTCTCCACTATCACCTCCTCCTTGACTCCTTTCCCTTTCTCCCCTACCTCCTCCTTGACTCCTTCCTTCTCCACTATCACCTCTTCCTTGACTCCTTCCTTCTCCTCTACCTCCCCCTTGACTCCTTCCTTCTCCACTATCACCTCCTCCTTGACTCCTTCCTTCTCCACTATCACCTCCTCCTTGACTCCTTCCTTCTCCTCTACCTCCCCCTTGACCTCCCTCCTTGACTCCTTCCTTCTCCACTATCACCTCCCCCTTGTTCCTTCTCCACTATCACCTCCTTGACTCCTTCCTTCTCCACTATCACCTCCTCCTTGACTCCTTCCTTCTCCTCTACCTCCCCCTTGACTCCTTCCTTCTCCACTATCACCTCCTCCTTGACTCCTTCCTTCTCCTCTACCTCCCCCTTCACCACCACCACTACCGTCTCTACGCTATATTTCTTGACCAAGTAAACATTATTATTATGTTTGTGGTGGGGGCAGAGAGGCGGCAGAAGAGGGTATAACTTTACCTTGTCCCAGAGTTGGTTAGGTTAGGTTAGGAGAGGGAGGGAGGTTAGGTTAGGTTAGGTTAGGTTAGGTTAGGTTAGGTTAGGTTAGGTTAGGCTAGGCTAGATTAGGTTAGTTTAAGGTGAAATAAGAAGAAGGTTATGATCGAAAATAAATAAATATTAATCCCATGAAATCCTTTTACATAATTTTGCACAGAATAGACGAGCGTGTACACACTAAATCACCCACACACACACACGTGCACGTACGCCCAAGGGAGAACATGTGCTTGAATAAAATGAACACTCACGCACACACACACGACCACTCGACCTTCCACACAGGTAAAGGTGACCGGAAGTTGTATATAGGAACACGTGGTCGTCCTCTCAGATGTAAACAGTGATCAGCTGTGATGGACAACACACTGGAGAGTCTGTTTTACAAGGTCTATGGTTTAACCCTTTGAGAACCATGATTAAACCCTTTGATAACTTTTAACCCTTTGAAGACTAGTTCAACCCTTTGAGTACTGTTCATCATACAAGTGTGTGAACATGACGATGACTCTCAAGACATACACGGAATAACACACCGGCGATAATACTCAATAGAATATTATTATAAAATTACTGATGATGATGATGACAGAAATGAGATATTTATAGCGAGGTGTGTGTGTGTGTGTGTGTGTGTGTGTGTGTGTGTGTGAGCAGTACACCTTAGTTCCTACAGACACACACACCACCTGTAGGTTTTCTGTCTCCTGCCCCCCCCCCCCTTCCAATACCTTGATGACCATAAACCTCAAATACACCTGTGTTTTATTTCCTCCTTTAACTCTTATGGGATTATCGCTCTTATTACTCGTTGTGGGATGTCGTTTTGTTGCTTCTCTTCCTATACTTAAACCAGTCTAACGAGAGACTCCACCTCCTGTGTGGTTTAATTCTGGATAAATAATTGGAATCAGTTGTCATTATTGGTTGTATTTGTGATTTTTGTTTTTTGTTTTTTGTTTTGTTCATATTCAATTTATCCCCATGATGTGTTTGTCTCATGTGTGTTAATTGTACTTTAACTACCTGGTGGTTACCGATCGTTAGTGTCTTATTAGGATTACCTGATGATTACCCTCGCTAGTTTATTTCACCTGTTGGTTAGGTTAGGTTAGGAGAATGAATAAACAGTGAGAAATATATACATGAGCTAATATATGCAACAGGTAATTAATTAACAGTGATAATTACATGGACAGGTAGATTAAGTCATAATTAATTACACGAGGAAGAGAAGGAAAACAGACAGACAGACAACCGAACATGATCCTCCTCACAGCAGAATCACTAGACCGAAGAACAACAAATATGAAAAACCACGGAGGCCCTCAGCAACCCCCCCTCCCTACTCCCCCTCAGGTGATCCTCCCCCCTACCTCCTGACCGGTACACACGTTCGAGCCCCGCATACACACCCGCTACCCGCATCACCCCCTACCTCCACCCCGACCCACACTCTCCTGGCTAAAGTGGATATTTACGACCGAGGTAATATTTAGATTATGAATTGAAGAAGGTTCGATAGCGAGGGAGAAAGATCCGGATAAACGGCATAAGACCGATGCTATTAACCGGTGTGAGAGGTGGATGGCCGGAGGGGTTTTGCGTAGTACTTGTGAAGGGCGAGGAAGGACAGGTTCAAGACGAAACATTCTGACAACACGGTATGTTATTATCTGTCATCTATACTAAACACCTTTTAATTTAACCCATTGTTCCCCTGGAGAGAAACACCGAATCATTATATTGTTTATTTCCCTGTTTTTCATCCTTGTGTCATAAATCATCAAGTGAACCATAGAAGGTATTTAAATAACTTAAGATTTAACGTGAAGACTGAACGAAAATAAAAGGAAATTCAACCCCGGATAGTTTGGTCGGAAGGGAGGACGGGCGGGGAGGAGGGCGGGTGGGGGAGGAGGACGGCGGGAGGAGGGCGGGTGGGAGGAAGACGGGCGGGAGGACTATGGGAGGAGGCGGGCGGGAGGGAAGACGGCGGGGAGGAGGGCGGGTGAGCGGGGAGGAGGTGCCAGCGATCTAATATTCGTCGACTTTATGAGACCTAAACCCTTGAGTCTGGTCTGTTATTGCTTTTATTAGCTGACTTTGGGATGATTCCGGCTCGACTTACACACACACACATCATATCACACACACATCATCATCATCACTGGTTGACACACACACACACCCCAGCCTTACATCAAGTCATCATCAGCTGGAAGGGAAAGATTTGAGTTTTTGAGATCTTGGTGGTGATAATGGTGGTTGCGCGGTGATGATGACGTTAGTGATGAGACGTTAGTTGTGAGAAGTGACGTTAGTGATGATGACGTTAGTGATGATGACGTTAGTTGTGATAGTGACGTTAGTGGTGAACTCTGAAGAAAATCCCCAAGCCCCTGGGAGACACGTAAAAACAGTTTCTAGAGTTACAGGTGTGTGTGTGTGTGTGTGTGTGTGTGTGTGTGTGTGTGTGTGTGTGTGTGTGTGTGTGAGCAATAGAAACACCGATGAAGGAATTGATTATTATATAACTTAATATGGGCTTAGAAGTATATTAATTTAGACAGACATACTATTAAAAAAGGTATATATACATTTTTGAGAATTATTTCAATATTATTAGTTATCGATTCACAGTTTAAGGAGATTGAACGATACATTAAGAAACATTGAAAACGGAGAGATGTATAGATAGTTATACTGTGAGCTGAGAGTAATCTACAGTGATTAGGCTAGGTGACGTCTCTCTCTCTCTCTCTCTCTCTCTCTCTCTCTCTCTCTCTCTCAGCTGAAGTTAGAGAGATATTATTCTTACCTCGTAATAAAAGTTACGACTGTCTCCTGAAGTTAGCGGAAGAAGCTGTAGTCATTAACATAACTAAATACTGTAATTAGCAAATGATGTTAAATTTAGCGAGTTAGTGCCCTGTATAGCAGAGGGAGGGTGTAGCGACCTGTATAGCAGAGGTAGGGTGTATAGCGACCTGTATAGCAGAGGTGGGGTGTGGCGACCTGTATAGCAGAGGGAGGGTGTATAGCGACCTGTATAGCAGAGGTCGTGTGTATAGCGACCTGTATAGCAGAGGTAGGGTGTATAGCGACCTGTATAGCAGAGGTAGGGCAGGTGTAGCGACCTGTATAGCAGAGGTAGGGTGTGGCGACCTGTATAGCAGAGGTGGGTGTAGCGACCTGTATAGCAGAGGGAGTGGGTGTATAGCGACCTGTATAGCAGAGAGGGGTGTAGCGACCTGTATAGCAGAGGAGGGTGTAGCGACCTGTATAGCGGGAGGTAGGGTGTAGCGACCTGTATAGCAGAGGTAGGGGTGTAGCGACCTGTATAGCAGAGGTGGGGTGTAGAAGCGACCTGTATAGCAGAGAGAGGGTGTAAGCGACCTGTATAGCAGAGGAGGGTGTAGCGACCTGTATAGCAGAGGGAGGGTGTAGCCAGCAGCGGCAGGTGGGAGTGTAAACAGTCCTGAGTGTAGTCATAACACACCTTGAGAAAACTTGATGTTTATAATAGTGAATTGTGTTCTGCTTGACGTGTCCGAGGGGTGGGTGGGGCTACGGGTGGGGTGGGTGGGCTACGTGTGGGTGGGTGGGTGGGGCTACGTGTGGGTGGGTGGGTGGCATGTGTGGGTGGGTGGGTGGGGCTACGTGTGGGTGGGGTGGGTGGTGCTGTGTGGGTGGTTGGGGCTAGGTGGGTGGGGTGGGTGGGTGAAGCAGGTGTGGGTGGGTGGGTGGGGCTACGTGTGTGGTGGGTAGGAGGGCATGTGTGGGTGGGTAGGTGGAGGCTGTGTGGGTGGGTGTGGGCTAGTGTGGTGGGTAGGTGGGGGAGGTGTGGGTGGAGGAGGAGGAGGAGGAGGAGGAGGAAGGGTTGGTGGTGGTGAGTGGTGGAGGGAGGGTGTGGTAAGGGCGAGGGTGTGGTAGTGGTGGAGGGAGGTGGTAAGGGCGAGGGTGTGGTAGTGGTGGAGGGGAGGGTGGTAAGGGCGAGGGTGTGGTAGTGGTGGAGGGAGGGTGTGGTAAGGGCGAGGGTGTGGTGAGTGGTGGAGGTGTGTAAGGGCGAGGTGTGGTAGTGGTGGAGGGAGGTGTGACTCTATAACAACAATCTTCCTGTTATAACAACAAAACATAATATACAAGTCATTCCACAACAAAAACAACAAATACACATAAATCCTCTTAGTAGAACGACAAGATAAACAAACAAACAAACAATAACATCTTCTACAGGACGACATTCAGTTTAACAGCTGTATATTGGCTAGTGAGGGGGGGGGATGGGGAGGGGAGGGGGAGGGGAGAGGGGAGGGGAGGGGGGGAGGGGAGGATGGACATGAAGGGAGGGGGAGGGAGGGGAGGATGAACATGAGGGAGGGGGAGGGTATTCTGTTGGATGTTACCATGCAGAAACAGACAGACAGACAGCTATGTATACAGACTTCTAAATACATACATACATAGAAATACATGCACAATAGACACACACACACACTCTCTCTCAGACGGGGTGGAGTGAAGTGTGTGTGTGTGTGTGTGTGTGTGTGTGTGTGTGTGTGTGTGTGTGTGTGTGTGTGTGTGTGTGTGTGTGTGTTATCTCTCTTTCTATAATTTTTTTTCTTTTCACTCCAAGAGAATAACGGAGAAAGGGAGAGAGAGATAGATAGAGATAGAGAGAGAGAGGAAGGAGATACGAAAGGAGATATAAAGAGAGACGGATAGGGAGAAAGTCGATGTTTGAGAGGAAGAGATACACAAAGATGAGAGAAAGATTAACTGAGGAAACGGAGATAAGGGCGAAGAGAGAGGCAAAGAGAGGAAGGAGAGGGGAAGGAGGAAGGGATGGAGGAAGAAAGGAAGGAAGGCACCACCACCACCACCCAACAACAACACCACCACCACCACCAACAACACCACCACCAACAACAACACCACCACCACCACCAACACCACCACCACCACCACCACCACCACCAACAACACCACCACCACCACCAACACCACCACCACCACCACCACCACCACCGCAGCAGCAGGTGGGTGTTCATACCAATCACGTGTATTTCCTCAATCAGTAGTAACGTCATTATATACACCAATGGGGAATCGACCAGGAGTCGACTCTCTCAACAAGAAAATACCTGAAATATAATAAAATTTTTAGTCATATAAATTAGAATATTAAACTGGTGTGTGTGTGTGTGTGTGTGTGTGTGTGTGTGTGTGTGTGTGTGTGTGTGCCTTTCTCTGTCTGTTGGTCTATCTGTCTTAGTGTCAATAATTTACAATCACTCTTTGCTAAATTTCCTTAAGTTGTTCAGGTGAGCTAGGTATAGGCCTAAGGTCAAGGTCATCTGGGAGGACATCATCTGAAGAGGTCATAATCGAGAGAGGTCATCATGAAGAGAGGTCACCATCAAGAGATCATCACCAAGAGAGGTCATCATCAGGAGATCATCACCAAGAGAGGTCATCATCAGGAGAGGTCATCATCAAAAGGTCATCATAAAGGAGGTCAAAGGTCATCCAGAGAGGTAATTTTACTCGTGTTATCGTCTATATAACCTAACCTAACTCTGCAATATTACTGGGTTGACCAGGTTATACTCTGCTCCCCTCCCTCCAACACTTCCCTCCTCCAACACTTCTCTCCCTCCACATCCCTCCCTCAACACTTCCCTCCCTCCAACACTTCTCCCTCTCTCTGTCCACCATTTATCTCCTCAATCTCCAACCTCTCCCCACTTCCTTACACTTTCCCCTTCCTCTAATATTCTCCTCCCTTCCCCCCTAACGCTCTCCCCCTTCCTCCTACATCGTTCCCCTTCCCCCCTTTCTCTCCCCCCTTCCTCTACACTTTTCTTCCCCCTTCCCCCACACGTTCCTCCCTCCCCTACACCTCTCCCCCTTCCTCCTACACTTTCTTCCCCTTCCCCTACACTTTCTCTCCCCTTCCTCCAACACTTATCCCCTCCCAGCTGACCTACTTATACCCCCCTCCTGCCCGCACTTATCTTAATTGGTAGTGAGAACTGAGACACTTATAAAACGTAAACATCACGCCAGCCAGTGTCTGAGAGAAGGGGGGGGGGAGAGAGATGGGATGGTGTTGTAGTAGAAGAGAAAAGAAGAGGAGAGAAAGATAAATAAGAGAAGAGGAGAAGAAATGAGAGAAGATGGAGGAAAATAAATAACTTGGTCTGACAGTCATAATTTTTTCAGGTGTTTCGTTTATACGATGATAAGTGAGTGTAAACAAAGGTTAGGTTAGGTATAAAGAGCCCAGCAACAGGTGGGTGGCAACAGGTAATAACAGGAAGGTGGGTGGCAACAGGTAATAACAGGAAGGTGGGTGATAGGCACAATAACAGGAAGGTGGGTAACACATGTGGGTGGTGAGGTTACTCAGGTGATCTCCCACCCCCAAAAAATATCACCCCGCACACACAAAATCATCCAGCAATAATGATCATCCATCTGTTATCCATCTCACCCGCCGGATGACACCTAGTTTGTCCTCAAGAAACCTGCCACCAATTACTGTCACACCGAGGATCTTCTTACCTGTCGCGTCACATTTATACCTGCTGCGTCACACTTTATACCTGTCGCGTCACATTTATACCCGCTGCGTCACATTTATACCTGTCGCGTCACATTTATACCTGCTGCGTCACACTTATGCCCATTGCGTCACATTTATACCTGCTGCGTCACACTTATACCTGTCGCGTCACATTTATACCTGTCGCGTCACATTTATACCTGTCGACGTCACACTTATACCTGCTGCGTCACACTTATACTTGTCGCGTCACATACCTGTCGCGTCACACTTATACCTGCTGCATCACATTTATGCCTCACATCTAACGGGCTTCGTCACACTTATCTGAACCCCTAATGAGCAATAATGAACTGAGTGAACAATAATGAACCCTTGTGAACTCCAATGAACACATAATTACACACTTCAACCAACGTATCATCCACTACAGGGCTGTCTGAGTGTGTCAGGTCCAGGGAAGTTCAGACCTTAAAAAGAGAAGGTGGGGCTTGGGGGAGGGGGAACCAGACCTAAGATAGTGTCAGCCCCTCTGTTAGCCAGACCCTAAGATAGTGTCAGCCCCTCAAGGGTATCCAGCCTCTATATGACGTAACAGCCCTTAAACCACCTGCCACACTTCCCTCAGGTGAGATGTCATTTAGTGAGATTTATTTAATGACAATTTGAAGACCTACTGTGTTATGGGTCTCCCTACCTGTGGGGGGCCCCTACCTGAGTGGGGGGGTCTCCTACCTGAGTGGGGGGTCTCACCTGGTGGGGGTCTCCCTACCTGAGTGGGGGGTCCTGTGTGGGGGAGGCAGATTTGAGTCAAGTGATTTTTTATATATTGAAAGAGAGACACAAGGAGGTGGAGAGAGGGGGGGGGGGGGGGGGGGGGGGGGGGGGGGGGGTTGGCTTGGCTTCTAGGGTTTATGGCGTCGTTGATATTTACCTCTACATCTATGTCTGTGTCGAGTTGAGTGTTCACCTTGAGTGGAGGGCTCAGACGTACAGGAGGGTAGTGGAGGGGTGTGGAAGACGAGATGGATTGAGGGTTGATGGAGGGCAGGTAGTGGAGGGGCAGACGGTCAGGGTGGATGGTCAGGTCTGGGTATAAGGTCTGACCCTTCCTGTGCAAGATTTACCTGCAACAAAAGGTATGACCAGGTGGTTTCTGCACACCTCCAAGACGGGTTTTTATGACCAGCGTGTACGAAACTGCAAAGACGTGGGTCATTCCTGGAAGAAATGGGGGGATGGGGGGTGGGGGGTTAGGTAGAGGAGGGAGGGTGGATTGAGGGATGAGCGAGGGTGAAATGGGAGGGAGAGAGGGAGGAAGACTGAAGCAATCTTGGTAGTTCCTCTTCTGTGTTGGAGGAGGAGGGGGGAAAGGGGGAGGTAAGTGGGTGGACTGAGGGGAGGAAAGGGGTAGTAAGAAGGAGAGGGATGATAGAGATAAGGAGGGAGAGAGGGAGGGAGGTGAGTGGGTGGAGGTAGGAGAGGGTAATAACAAATCTTCCACAGTTTTACATCACGTTATTTCCAGGTTGCTTCACGTCCCTCGTCACCATAACCTTCCCAAAGAGAGACAGAAAATGATTAAACTTACTAGAATGTCCCAGAAGATTATTAAACTTAGGATAATATCACGAATATATCCATAAAACACGATTATTGGTCGAATTTGTAGTAATTTTATGAATATTCTCTTCGTCTGGCATTCGTTTTGTTTGGGTATTTTTATCACATTTCTTATTGCGATAATTTTTACCAATTTTTAGAAAATCAGGAACTTTTCAGATTTTTTTTTATACAATTTCAGTTATAAAATTGGACCACGTGAAGATTAGACACCCCTGTTTATTATTATTTTTTTTAATTATCTTTATAAAATATTAGAGAAATATTAAAAAATGAGGAATATTACACCATTTTACATTAATTCCTAACAAAGACTCGTGTTAATCTTTCCTTCAGGTAAATATTCTCACTGGCTAACGACTCTTGCTCAGTTGTATTATAATTTAGCAATTTTCTCATATTTTTGTTCATGAAAATGTTATAGTATTAAGTTGAGAACGACGACTCTTGGTCACCGGGGAGGAAGATGAGAGGAGGAGGGGGAGAATAGGATGATAGGAGGAGGGAGGAGGAGGGGGAGAATAGGATGATAGGAGGAGGGGGAGAATAGGATGATAGGAGGAGGGAGGAGGGATGATAGGATGATAGGAGGGGAGAAGAGGGGAGATAGGAGGAGGGGGGGAGAATAGGATGATGAATAGGATGATGGAGGAGACAGGGATGAGGAGGAGAGGAGGAGGAGGGGAGAATAGGGATGATAGGAGGAGGGGAGAAGGGGAGAATAGGATGATAGGAGGAGGAGGAGGAGGAGAATAGGATGATGGAGAGGGGAGAATATGATGGAGGGAGGAGGAGGGAGAATAGGATGATAGGAGGGAGGGAGGAGGAGAATAGGATGATAGGGGGGAGGAGGAGGAGAATAGGGATGATAGGGAGGGAGGAGGAGGAGGAGAATAGGATGATAGGAGGAGGATAATAGGGGTGATAGGATGAGAGGAAGAGAAGGAGGAGGAGGGGAAAATAGGTGGGGGGGGGAGGAGGGGAAAATAGGGGTGGGGGAAGAGGAGGAGGATGAGAGGGATAAGGGGCGAATATTCAGGTGACAAACGAGGGGAGAGGGGGTAATCTTCAGATGATAAACAGCCAATAACACAAGGAGGTCCAAGTGTATTACAGGATACAGGTCCAAGGAGTGTATTACAGGTCCAAGGAGTATTATTGGTCCAAGGAGTATTAGGTCCAAGGAGGAGGAAGAGGTGGGCCAAGGAGTGTATTACAGGTCCAAGGAGGATTACAGGTCCAAGAGTGTATACAGGTCCAAAGAGTGTACAGGTCCAAGGAGTGTATTACAGGTCCAAGGAGTGTATTGCAGGTCCAAAGAGTGTATTACAGGTCCAAGGAGGACATGTATTACAGGTCCAAGGAGGTATTACAGGTCCAAGGAGTGTATAGTCCAGGAGTGTATTACAGGTCCAAGGATAGTCCAAGGAGGTGGGTCCAAGGAGTGTATTACAGGTCCAAGGAGTGTATTACAGGTCCAAGGAGTGTACATGGGTCCAAGGAGTGTAACAGGTCCAAGAGTGTATTACAGGTCCAAGAGTGTTACAAGGAGTGTATTACGGGTCCACAGGTCCAAGGCTACAGGTCCAGGAGGTATTACAGGTCCAAGAGTGTATTATATTTTTGCATGGTGGCGGTGAACACATACAGCACTGGTTACCTCTGGAGGGGTTGGGAAGATGGGCGTAGTAGTGGTGGTGGTTAAAGCCTGAGGGCGGATGAGAGTCGTGGGGTGTAGAGGGGTGGGCGGCTGATGGAAGCTGGGGGGGGGGTTGAGGAGGGGCGGGGGAGGGTCGTGGGTGTAGGAGGGGCGGCGGCTGATGTAGGTTGTGGGGGGCTGAGGAGGGCGGGGAGGGTCAGGGTGTAGGAGGAGGGACTTGATGTAGGTTTGTGTGGAGGAGGGGTGGGTTAAGGGCGTGTGGAGAGGAGGGGGTGTTCAGAGAGTCGTTGGGAAGAAGAGGGCAGGATGAGGATTGTTGGGGAGGAAGTCAAAGGGTCGTAGGGGAGGGAGGAGGGGTCAAAGGGTCGTAGGGGAGGAGGAGGAGGAGGGTCGTAGGGGGGAGGAGGCGGTCAAAGGGTCGTAGGGGAGGAGGAGGGAGGGTCGTGGGGGAGGAGGGAGGGTCAAGGGTCGTAGGGGAGAGGAGGAGGGGTGGTCAAAGGTCGTAGGGTCGTAGGGGAGAGGAGGAGGGAGTGATCAAAGGGTCGTAGGGGGGAGGAGGAGGAAGGGGTAATAAGACCATACACGTCACCCAGTAAGATCAGTTTATCACAGGTGACTCTCAACACCTGTCTAGCGGACCATACCTGTGCTAGGCGTCACCAGAGACTCCTATAACTATACTACAGGTTTAGCCATGAGAGAGAGCACTGCAGGCAAGAGGCGAGCGAACCTTCCCTGAGGTGGGGAGTGGATGGGAACGCCAGGCGCTCTTGATTGCTCTCAGTGACGCAGTTTTTATTATTATTGTATATGACACGTATCTCTCTCTCTCTCTTTGTTTATTTGTTTTATCTGTTCTTGTTTTATTCTTTGTCGTTTCAAAGTGTAAGTGCTTTTAATTTGTGTGTGTGTGGGGGGGAGGGGGGTAGATATGTGGGTCTGTGTGTGTGTTTTTTTCATGTTTTAAAACTTTTCTGTCACGTGATGTCTATTGTAGCAAAACAAACACAAAACAAACACATTCCCTTAGTTTAATATTATACCACCGTGAAGGAATGTGTTTGAAGTAGAATTTAAGTACGAGAGGTGGATCGTATTTAAAGAACCCCACTTAAAGTCAACAAAAACAATGAACCAAAGACGGCAACATCATCATCATATCCCAATCACACATCCCAAGATCCCAATCACACATTCCAAGATCCCAATCACACATCCCAAGACCCCAATCACATATCCCAATCACATTACCTGGGACTGTGCTCTTGACGCCCCCAGGTAACAGAGGAAGACAAGATGACCAAGAAGGATTGTACCTGAGAAAGTCTCCCTATGTGTCCCGGTGGGGGAGAAGCCTCTTGACAAGCTTCTCTAACAAAACTTGGGCTTCATATCGCAGGCTCCCCTAGGATGCATGTGAAGAAGCTCTTTGAGAAGCTCTGAGAAACTCTACGAACTTTTGCCTAGCTATGAACTCTGGAGGATGAGGAGGAGTCGTAGAGGCTGGAGAGAAGAGGCTGGGAGAAGAGGCTGGAGAAGAGGCTGAGAGAAGATGGGAGAAAAGACTGAGAGAAGAAGCTGAGACTCCACAAGACCAAACTCTCACTCACAGACATAAAATCTTGAGTACGACCTGTCTGTCGCCGGCTGGGAAGAAACTTTTATAAAGCTGCAACACACACACACACACACACACACACACACATATCATCACACACGCACGCACGCATCACGCATAAAGACATATTGATTAATATTACATTATTATTGATATATCAATAATAATACGGTTGTCACACACACACACACACTCAGATATTCAAAAAACAAACTCCGTATAATTTTCTTCTCCACCCAAGTCGATTTATAATAAAATATTGATCAAGAAACATTATTCAGATTTTTTTTTTTTTAGTCTGGTCACCACCGTTATTCTCCTCCATTATTAAAAACGTAATAAATAATAAAGTAAAATATGAACGACATGATATAGAATTTTATTAGGGGAGATTGGATGAAGGAGGGGGTAGGTTTGTCCACTATAGCGTCCGGAGATAAGAGGAAGGTAATATCCGGGTCGTGTAGTGGACAAGGCACGAAGAGGAATTTTATAACGCAGGAAATTTTGTGGGTGTTGGTGCTGAGGGTACGTGTGGTGGATAGGTTCACAGTGTGGGCGTGGGCGTGGATGAAGATGTGGGTGGTTTAGGCCGGTGTGGATATTGGTGTAGGTGTGGATATTGATGTGGGTGTGAGTCCTTTAATGCGGGTAGCAGTAAAAACACACAATGTGGGTGTGGATGGCCTTGTGTGTATATAAGAATATGTCACCTGGATTCATTTTCTAATCAACAACACCTGGAGAACCTAACCTAACCACATCCTCCCATTGCCAGGTAAAAGAATTTAATTATCGTACGAATCTTTGCGAATCAAGACCCAATCCTAACCTAATCTAAAATAAACATGGCGGTTTTGTTTAGAATGTGTCATTGTTTTTTAGACTTGGTTATGATCATGTAGACTTAGTACTCTCGTCTGTGCACTGTTGAAGGTTATGGACACACGAAGCTCTACGATACTGAAGGCAACATTACCATGAAAGGCTCCTACACACACACACACACACACACACACACACACACACACACACACACACACACTGCCAACACCGTTAATGGAAAATATTTAGTATGCATATCGTGTGTTAATCCTTTAGTTAATTCAGAGATATCAGTAAAGGTACAAATACAGGTACAGTATAAGTTTTGAGAATACAGATATAGGAAAAATACATAACTTCTGTAAAAAAAAATATATGTGTGTGTATCGTTGATTGTTTTGTTGTATGATGTGTATTATGTTGTCCATTATTTATGTTGTATGTTGCACGTCTTGTATATGTTATGTTGCATCTCATGTATTTGTCGTATTGCATTTTGCACGTCTTTATTACACTTAATGTTGAATAATATATTGCATTAATGTTGCACGCCATGTTGGCTTTCACTGTGTGTCATGTTGCATTAATGTTGCACGCCATGTTGGCTTCCCCTGTGTGTCATGTTGCATTAATGTTGCACACCATGTTGAATGTCACCTTGCATGTCATGTTGCATGCTCTCCCTGGGACCACTGACCTCCTGGGAATTTAAATAATTAATGTGAATGAG
>NW_024732373.1:0-10000 GCF_018991925.1 Homarus americanus | reverse complement strand
AATGTCTCTTGCTTGTGTTTGAGGGTGTGTAGTATAACTGTTTTATATAGTGTCAAGTTGTTGATTGTTTTTCAAGGAAATTGTGTGAGTTCAGACCCAAATTGTCTTTCCTGACCAGCTTCTCTGTTGTAACATTAAGTGTGTGTTCGTTGGGTTGGAGATACTCACTGCCTTCTCCTCTCCTTCCTCTCTCTCTCTCCCTTCCTCTCTCTCTCTCCCCTCCCACCCTTCTGTCCCTTCACGGGCGCTTGCCAACACTGATAACTCTCAAGGTGTGTGTAATTTTCTGTGAATTTCTAACATTATTATTATCTCTTTGACAGGTGGGTCAGGTGTTTGTGTGTGTGTGTGTTGTGTGTGTGTGTGTGTGTGTGTGTGTGTGTGTGTGTGTGTGTGTGTGTGTGGGAACAGGGGCTTTGAGAGACAGGAAGATCTCTCTCTCTCACACCAGGACGTTGATTATGAGGTAAGTGGAGAGATTCTCTTGTTCGTTCGTTGTGTAAAGAAAAAGTGGAAGGTGATGGTAGAAGGAGATGGAGGAATGTGGAGGAGATAAAAGGAGGGAGGAGGGGCGAGATGAACTAACCTAACCTACCTGGTTTAACCTAACATAGACCTATTACTTTCTTTAATTCACGTAACCTAACTCAGCCAACCAAACCAGGTAGGATTAGGTGTGTTTAATCATAAGGTGAAATAAGTTAAGGATTGAGGCCTTAATCTTCAGGTGTTCTAAAAACTCTCAATAGGGATTATCTCGTAGAACAATACAGGTAAGCAAGTTATCCACATGTGTGAAGGTGACCCCACAGTCATTCTTTCTACCTTCTTTCTTTCTTTCGCCTTCCTCGTTCCTCCTCCTTCTCTTTTACTCCTTCTTTCCACCCTCCTCCTTTGCCCCCCTTCTTCCTCCTCCCCTCCTGTCTCCTACCTCTTCCTCCTCCTTTACCCTCCTCCTTCCCCTACCCCCCTCCTCTCCTCTTCCCCCCTCCTCCTTCTCTACCCGCCTCTTCCCTCCTCCTCTTCCCCTCCTCCTTCTCCTTCTCCCTTCTTCTTTCTTCGTGGTTTGTAGTCATTGCTTAATCATTATACACAATCTTTCTCTCTCTCTTTGTTCATTGTCTTCCTCTTCATTTAAAATTTCTTTTGGGATGGACCAAGTCTCCCAGAGTGACTCGCCCTTCTGTCAGACAATGAGGAGGAGGGAGGAGGGAAGGGGTGGGGAGGAAGGAGAGAGGTGAGGAAGAAGGAGATGAGAGGTGGAGGAGAAGAGAGAGGAGTGAGGATTTAGGGTGGAAGATGAGGGGCTGGAGGGGTTGAAGGAAGGAGGGGAGGATGAGAGTGTGGGGGTTGAGACAGGAGGAGTAGAGGTTATAATCCAAGGACCTAACCTAACCCACCTCACCTCACCTAACCTAACCTAACCTAACCTAACTAACCCACCCTCACCTCACCTCACCCCTCACCAGTTATTAGCATTAGAACACCTGGGAATTACCGCTCGTTAGGACTGCACCAAATATGGACTGAGGCCTTTGTGAGAGTGAGTGAGAGTAGAGGAACAAAGGGGGAAGAATGGGTGAGAGGTGAGGAGAAGAATTGAATGAGGGAGAGAGAGAGATGAGAGATGGAGGAAGGAAATAAGTGTGGGTAGGAGGTTGGAGGAAGGGGAGGATGAAAGAGGGTTGAGTGGTGATGTGATAAGGAGGGAAGAGGGGTGAGGGGGGTGAGGGGTGAGAGGTAACACCACACACACACACACACACACACACACACACACACACACACACTTTCCTCAGCATCTCAACAAACAGTGTCAGATGGTCAGTAGTGTTGCAGCTGAACTGCTTGGTCTCTCTCTATCGTAGCCGTGAACAAGGCGTCGAGATCCCATTTGGTGCAGTGCCTGTAGCTACCACCACCACCACTACTACTACAACTTCTACACCTCAGGCCTTGGTCAGTAACACTTGTGCGTGTGTGTGTGTAGCTCCACCCCCTTGTGTATGTTTGTGTAGTTCTTCCCTGCTTGTATGTATGTATGTATGTATTACTTGTGACACTTTACAAGACAAAGCTAGACTTTCCCACCAAAATTTTGCTTTGAGACTCCCCAGGTACTCCACTGACCTCCTGGTACCTCTCTGACACTCCCAGGTACACCTCCGATATTCCCAGGTACACCTACGATATTCCCAGGTACACCTTCGATACTCCCAGGTACACCTTTGGGGCTCTCGGTGCTTCACTGACACTCCCAGGTACACCTATGAAACTCCCAGGTACACCTATGAAACTCCAAGGTACCTTTGACACTCCCAGGTACCTCTGGCTCAAAGTGCTCACTGACATTCCATGGTACCTCTGACACTCCCAGTTACACGTCCGGCTCTCCCAGATACACCTCCTGGCTCCCAGGTACATCTCAGACACTCCCATGTGCACCTCTAACACTGCTCCAGGTACCTCAGCAATCCCAGGTACTACTGTGACACTCCCTGGTGCACCCCTGGCTTCTCCCAGGTACACCTCTGGCCTCCCAGGTACACCATGAACTCTCCCAGGTTCACTTCCCTCCCAGGTACCCTCCCAGACTTCTCTAAGTCCTCTGTCCTCCTGATACCTCTAACACTCCCAGGTACACTTCAGCTCCCATGTACATGACACTACCAGGTACCGTTGAACCTACCAGGTACACCTCCGACACTCCCAGGTACACCTCTGACACTCCCAGTGAACCTCAGACACTCCCTGATTTTCCCAGCCTCCCAGGTGCACCTCTCAGCTCCCAGGTACCTCTGACACTTCCCGGTGCAGCTCAGACACTCCCGTCTTTCCTGACACTCTGGTTGCCTTCTCACACACCGGTGCCTCCGACACTGCCAGGTAAACCTCTGGCACTCCCAGGTACACCTCTGACTCCCAGGTGAACCTCAGACCTCCCTGGTGCACCCTGACACTCCCAGGTACACCTCTGACCTCCCAGGTACCTCTGCACCCCGGTACCTCCTGGCACTCCAGGTACATCTCTGCACTCCCGGGTAAACCCTATGAAACTCAAGGTGCACCTCAAACCTCTGGGTGCACTTCTCTCTGCTCCCACGTGCACCTCCGACCTCCCAGATACCTCTGGCCTCCCGGTACACCTATGAAACTTCAGGTACACGCCTGACACTCCAGGTGCACCTCCTGACACTCCCAGGTGCACCTCTGACACTCCAGGGTGCTCCATGACATTCCATGGTACCTCTGGCCTCCAGGTGCAATCAATATTCCCAGGTACCCTCGATATTCCCAGGTACACCTCTGATGCTCCCAGGTACACCTTTGAGACTCAGGTCTCCACTGACGCTCCCTGGTGCACCTCCCGCACTCCCAGGTACACCTCCAATATTCGTGGTACACCTCCGATATTCCCAGGTACACCTCCGTTACTCCTTTGCTCAGGTAGCTTCACAGGCACCCTGGTGCCACTCTGACATTCCCAGTGCTCTCCCCTGCACTCCCAGGTCCGCCTCCGATGCTCCCAGGTACAACTCCGACACTCCCAGGTAAACTTCCAATACTCCTAGGTGCTCTGACGCTCCCAGGTACACCTCTTACACTCCCTAGGTATCCTCTGACACTCCTGGTACACCTCTGACATTCAGGTACACCTCAGACATTCCTGGTACCTCTGACCTCCCAGGTACACCTCTAGGCCTCCCAGTGCTCCCTGACATTCCATGGTACACCTCATGCTCCCAGTTACTCGTCCGACACTCCCTACACCTCTGTGCTCCCAGGTACATCTCGGACACTCTGGGTGCACCTCTGACACTGCCAGGGTACCTCTGACAATCCCAGGTACTCCTGTTGGACTCTCCAAGTACACCTCCGACACTGTCAGGTACACCTTTGACACTACCAGGTACCAATCGATATTCCCAGGTACACCTCCGATATTCCCAGGTACATCTGATAGCTCCCAGCACCTTTGAGACTCCAGGTACTCCACTGACACTCCCTGGTACACCTCTGCACTCCCAGGTACACCTCCGATATTCGTGAGTTCACCTCCGATATTCGTGGGTACCTCCGATTTCCCAGGTACACCTCCGATACTCCCAGGTACACCTTTGAGACTCTGGTACTTCACTGACACTCCTGGGTATCCTCTGACATTCCCAGGTACTCCTCTGACACTCCCAGGTACATTCTGATACTCCCAGGTACACCTCTGACACTCCCAGATCCGCCTCCGACACTCCCAGGTACAACTCCGACACTCCCAGTAAACTTCGATACTCCTAGGTACAACTCGGCCTCCCAGGTACACCTCTCACACCTCCTGGGTGCATTCCTCTGACACTCCCAGGTACACCTATGAAACTCCCAGGTACACCTATGAAACTCAAGGTACACCTTTGACACTCCCAGGTACACCTCGGCACTCCCAAGTGCTCCTGACATTCCATGGTACCTCTGACACTCCCAGTTACACGTCCACTTGCTCCCAGATACACCTCTGACCTCCCAGGATATCTCGGACACTCCCATGTACACCTCCTAACACTGCCAGGCACCTCTGACAATCCCAGGCCTGCCCTGACACTCCCAAGGCACCTCCGACACTCCCAGGTACACCTTTGACACTCCCAGGTACACAATCGATATTTCCCAGGTACACCTCTGACCTCCCAGGTGCACACCTCTGACACTCAGGTACACCTCTAACACTCCCAGGTACTCCACTGACACTCCTTGGTACACCTCTGACCTCCCAGGTACACCTCTGACACTCCCAGGTGCCACCTGAACACTCCCAGGTTACACTTCTCATACTCCCAGGTACACCTCTGACCTCCTAAATTGCTCCTCTGTCCTCCCTGATGCCTCTAACACTCCCAGGTACACAGCTGACACTCCCAGGTACCTTGACTGCTGCCAGGTACTTCAGACACTGGTACCTCCGACACTCCCAGGTACCTCTGACTCTCCCAGGTACACCTCTGACACTCCCAGGTACACATCTGACAGCTTCCCGGTACAGCTCTGACACTCCCAGGCACCCTCTGACACTCCCAGGTACACCTCTGGCCTGCCAGGTACACCTCTCACACTCATGCCACACCTCAGACACTCCCAGGTACACCTCTGACCTCCCAGGTACTCACTGACACTCCTGGTACCTGACACTCAGGTACACCTCTGACCTCAGGGACACCTCTGACACTCCCAGTGCACCTCAGACACTCCCAGGTACACCCCAGACACTCCCAGGTACCTTCTCCTGCTCCCAGGTACACCTCCGACACTACCAGGTACACCTTTGACACTCCCGGGTACCTCTGACACTCCCAGGTACACCTCTGACCTCCCAGGTACACCCTATGAAACTCCGAGGTGCACCTCCGACACTCCCAGGTACACTTCTCATGCTCCACGTACACCTCCGACCTCCCAGGTACCTCCTGACCTCCCCAGGTACACCTATGAACTCAGGTACACCTCCGACACTCCCAGGTCCTATGACACTCCCAAGTGCTCCACGAGCATTCCATGGTACACCTCCGACACTCCCAGGTACACCTTTGACACTCCCAGGTACATCGATATTCCCAGGTACACCTCCGATATTCCCAGGTACACCTCTGATGCTCTCAGGTACACCTTTGAGACTCCCAGGTACTCCTCTGGCTCCTGGTCACACCTCCTGACACTCCCAGGTCACCTCCGATCATTCCGGTACACCTCCGATATTCCCAGGTACACCTTCGATACTCCCAGGTACACCTTTAGGCTCTCCAGGTACTTCACCTGACTTCAGGTACACCTGTAAACTCCCAGGTACACCTGTGAAACTCCAAGGTACACCTTTGACACTCAGGTACACCTCTGACACTCCCAAGTGCTCCACTGACATTCCATGGTACACCTCTGACACTCCCAGTTACGTCCGACACTCCCAGATACACCTCTGACACTCCCAGGCATCTCAGACACTCCCATGTACCTCTAACACTGCCAGGTACCTCTGACAATCGGTACTACTGTGACACTCCCAAGTACACCTCCGGCTCCTCCCAGGTACCTTTGACCTCCCAGGTACACAATCGATATTCCCAGGTACACCTCTGACACTCCCAGGTACACCTCTGACCTCCCAGGTGCTCCAGACACTCCCTGGTACACCCCTGACACTCCAGGTACACCTGACCTCCCAGTGCACCACCAGACACACCGCAGACACTCCCAGGTTCACTTCTCCACCTCCCCAGGTACACCTCTGACCTTGCTCCTGGGTAGTCCTCTGTCACTCCCTGATGCACTCTAACCACTTGGTGCACCACGCCTGACACTCCCAGGTACACCGCCCGACACTGCCAGGTACTTCAGCTTTTCTGGTACACCTCCATTCTCCCAGGTGCACCTCTGACCTCCCAGGTGATGAGCCTCAGAACACTCCCTGGTACCCCCCAACCTCCCAGGGCACCTCTGACTTGCTCCCAGGCCACACCTCTGACCTCCCAGGTATACCTCCAGACACTCCCTAAAGGAACACCTCTGACACTCGCAGGTACACCTCACACTCCCAGGTACTCCTGTGACTGACACTCCCTGGTGCTTCTCCTTGCCAGTACACCTCGAACAATCCCAGGTGCACCTCAGGCCTCCCAGGTACACCTCAGACACTCTCCCAGGCACACCTCTGACACTCCCAGGTACACCGCTGGCACTGCCAGAGTGCCTCGACACTCCATGTGCACCTCACGACGCTTGCTCCCAGAACACCTCTGACCTCCCAGTAGCCTCACTGACCTCCTGGTGCACCCCTGACACTCCCAGGTGCACCTCAGACCTCCCACGTGCTCCCCGTCTCCCAGGTGTTACACCCCAGACACTCCCAGGTACACCTCCCAGCCTCCCAGGTACACCTCTGACACTCTCTGGGTACACCTCTGTTGCTCCCAGGTACACCTCTCTCTCTGGCCTCCCAAAGTACCTCCCTGGCCTCCCAGGTACACCTCCGACACTCCAGGTATGCCTCCGACATTCCCCAGGTACTTTTTACACTCCCAGGTACACCTCCGGCCTCCCAGGTACACCTCTGACACTCCCAGGTACCTCCCAACACTCTCAGGTACACCTCTGACCTCCCAGGGGTGCACCCCAGACACTCCCAGGTTTTGCTCCTCCACACTCCCAGGTACACCCCTCGGCTTGCTCCCAAGTACACCTCCTGGCTTGCCTCCCAGGTACACCTCCTGACCTTCCAGGTGCCCAGGCACACCCCTGACACCCCCAGGCACCTTGAAACCCCAGGTACTCCACTGACATTCCCTGGCACACCCCTGACACTTCCAGGCACACCTCTGACACACCCAGGCACACCTCCTGACATCCCTAGAACACCTGACACCCCAGGTACACCTCCGACACTCCCAGGCACACTTCTGACACTCCCAGGCACACCCCGGACACTCCAGGCACACCTCTGACACTCCCCAGGCACACCTCCTGACACTCCCTCAGGCACACCCCTGACACCCCATGTACCCACTGACACTCCCTGGCACAACCCCTGACACTCCCCAGGCACACCTCCACACCCCAGGCACACCCCAGACACCCCAGGCACACCCCAGACACCCCAGGCACACCCGCAGAGATACCCCCAGGCACACCCCAGACACTCCCCAGGCACACCCACCACCCCAGGCACATCTCTGACACTCTGGCACACCTCTGACACTCCCCAGGCACACCTCTGACATTCCCAGGCACACCCTGACACTCCCAAGCACACCTCCTGACACCCCAGGCACACCTCTGACACCCAGGCACACTCTGACACTCCCAGGCACACCCTGACACCCCAGGTACACCACTGACATTCCCTGGTACACCTCTGCACCCCAGGCACACGTCTGACACTCCCAGGTACACCCTCTGACACCCCAGGCACACCCCGACACCCCAGGCACACCTCTGACACCCCTGGTACACCACTGACACCCCTGCACACCCCTGACACTCCCAGGCACACCCCCCTGACACCCCAGGCACACCGCTGACACTCCCAGGCACACTCCCTCATACCCAGGTACACCTCTGACACCCTAGGGTACCTCTGTCACCCCCTGACACACCCCACCCCAGGCACCCCGACACCCCAGGCACACCTCCGACACCGCCAGGCACACCCCTGACACCACCAGGCACACCTCCGACACCCCACACCCCTGACACCCCAGGCACACTCCCTGACACCCCATGCACACATCTGACACTCCTGGGTACACCCAGACACTCCCAGGCACACCTCTGACACTCCCAGGCACACCTCTGACACTTGCACACCTCTGACACTCCAGGCACACCCTGACACTCCCAGGCACACCTCTGACACTCCCAGGCACCACTGACACTCCCTGGCACACCCCCTGACACTCCCAGGCACACCTCTGACACCCAGGACACCTTGACACTCCAAGGCACACCCCCCAGACACCCAGGCACACCCCAGACACCCCAGGCACACCCCTGACACCCCAGGCACACCCTCTGACACCCCCAGGCACACCTTGACACTCCCTGGCACACCTCTGACACCTGGGCACACCTCTGACACTCCCAGGCACACCTACTGAAACCCTCAGGCACACCTCCGACACTTGCACACTTCTCACACCCCAGGCACACCTCCAACACCCCAGGCACACCTCTGACACTTGCACACCTTGAAACTCCCCAGGCACACCTCTCTGACACTCCCCAGGCACACCTCAGACACTCCCCAAGTGCTCCACTGACATTCCATGGCACACCTCCTGACACTCCCAGGCACACCTTGACACCCCAGGCACACAATCGACACTCCCAGGCACACCTCCGACATTCCCCAGGCACACCCTGACACCTCAGGCACACCTTGACACTCCCAGGTACCCACTGACACTCCCAGGCACACCTCTGACACCCCAGGCACACCTCCGACATTCCCCAGGCACACCTCTGATATTCCCAGGCACACCTTCGATACCCCAGGCACACCTTTGAGGCTCTCAGGCACTTCACTGACACTCCCCAGGCATACCCATGACACCCCAGGCACACCTTCGACACCCCAGGCACACCTTGACACTCCCCAGGCACACCTCTGACACTCCCAAGTGCTCCACTGACATTCCATGGCACACCTCTGACACTCCCAGGCACACCTCCACACTCCCAGATACACCTCTGACACTCCCAGGTACACTGACACCCCATGTACACCTCTGACACTCCCAGGCACACCTCTGACAATCCCAGGTACCAACCCCCAGACACCCCAGGAACACCTCTGACACCTGCAGGCACACCTCTCACACCCCAGGTACTCCTGTGACACCTGGTGCTCTCTGACACTCCCCAGGCACTCAGACAACCCAGGCACACCTCAGACACCCCAGGCACACCCCAGACACACCCCAGGCACACCTCTGACACTCTCAGGTACACCGCTGGCACTGCCAGGCACACCCCTGACACTCCATGCACACCTCCGACACTCCCCAGGAACACCCCTCTGACACTCCCCATGCACCACTGACACCCTGCACACCCCCTGACACTCCCAGGCACACCCCAGACACTCCCACGCACCCCTGATACTCCCCAGGCACACCCCCAGACACCCCTGTGGCACACCTCCAACACTCCCAGGCACACCTCTGACACTCTGCACACCTCTGACACCCCAGGTACACCTCTGACACCCCAAGCACACCTCTGACACTCCCAGGCACACCTGACACCCCAGGCATACCTGACATCTCTAGGTCACCTTTTACACCCCGGGTACACCTCCTGACATCCCCAGCACACCTCTGACACCCCAGGCACACCTCCAACACCTCAGGCACACCTCTGACATCCCAGGCACACCCCAGACACCCCCAGGCACACTCCCCACACCCTGCACACCCACACCCCAGCACACCCCTGACACCCCAGGCACACCCTCTGACCTTCC